>NC_138759.1:120333206-120443109 GCF_965113315.1 Podarcis vaucheri | reverse complement strand
CTGCTTTCTCTCCACACCATGTTAAAATACTTGAGGATAGAAGACTTGATTCCAACAAAATGTGTGCTTATTTTTTTGTTTACGGATTCTTTAAAGTATTTGTACCCCACTTGAATCTCTAGATCTCTGAGACTTTCATTCTTACAAAATTTGCCCTTGGCAGAATGAGCTTTTGTTTCCATTTTGTGCTTGTGAAATTTGTAGCAGCAGAGAATGCGGTACATCTCCAGCCCTCCACACACAGCTACTGCTTCTTGGCAGTGATAGAAACTGAGATAGATAGCGTACTATTCCATGTATAAGACTAGGTTTTTTTACTTTAAAATTATGTGGAAAACTGTGGGTTGTCTTATACACGGATAGTGAATGGTGGGGATTTCTTAAATTGGAGTCCCTAAAAATAGTGGGGGGGGCATCTTGGAGTCCTAAAAATAGGGGGGGGGTGCATCCAAAACCATATAGCACCGGTCTTGAAATACCTACATTGGCTCCCAGGACGTTTCCGAGCACAATTCAAAGTGTTGGTGCTGACCTTTAAAGCCCTAAACTGCCTTGGTCCAGTATACCTGAAAGAGCGTCTCCACCTCCATTGTTCTGCCCGGACACTGAGGTCCAGTGCCGAGGGCCTTCTGGCAGTTCCCTCACTGCGAGAAGCCAAGTTACAGGGAACCAGGAAGAGGGCCTTCTCGGTAGTGGCACCCGCTCTGTGGAACACCCTCCCACCAGATGTCAAAGAGAAACTTTTAGGAGACATCTGAAGGCAGCCCTGTTTAGGGAAGCTTTTAATGTTTAATAGGTTATTGTATTTTAGTGTTTTGTTGGAAGCCGCCCAGAGTGGCTGGGGGGACCCAGACAGATGGGCGGGGTATAAATAATAAATTAGTAGTAGTAATAGTAGTAGTAGTAGTAGTAGTATCATCTTATACATGGGGGCGTCTTATACACAGAAAAATATGGTAATCTAATTGCCAAATGGCAATTTAAACCTAGGTTACAGTCACTACAATGGAATATCTACACACCATTCCCACCCGCCCACACACAATGAAGTTGTCGCTATCGTTGTTGTCATCATTCATTCCATCTCTATACCGCTTTATATTTTAAAGAACGCATCTCAAAGCGGTTTACAACAACATGACAACGTCAAAACAATCCAGAATAAAACAAATTCGAGCTCCAAGGAAGAAAATGTTTCAGATCCTTCTCTAAGCGAACATTTTGCTTTCCCCAGTCGCCAGCCTGGGGATCCAGAGATCTCCACGTGGTCACCATTGGACCTGTGCCAGCCGTAAAATGCGGCTAATTTCTGATTCTGGGGCCTGGACAAACTCCATGGGCCCTGCCTTATTTGAGCAATCCATGTAGCTTTGAAAACTGCATGTTCAGTTTGACTGTTGTTGTCCTTCTCTCTTTTTTTTATGCAACAGATATTGCTGTAGGGGCTCCATATGATGACTCTGGCAAGGTGTATATTTATCATGGCTCCAAGGACGGCATAAACACAAAACCAGCACAGGTACTAGCTAGTGATGTTCGCTTCTCCTTCCAATGGAACTGAAATATTCATTTTGCTTGTTTCCTAAGCTTCTCCCAAGCAGCTGCCCACTTATAGTTCTCTGCCACCTGCTTCCCTCTCTCCTTTGACTTTGCACAGCCCTCTCTTCTCTTCCTAATATCTTTTCATGTAAGACCCCATCTCCACTATACATTTAAAGCAATATCATACCACTTTAAACAGTCGTGCTTTCCACCAATGCATCCTAGGAACTGTAGTTCGTTATAAGGGCATTGAGTGTTGTTAAAAGGTAAAGGAACCCCTGACCATTAAGTCCAATCGTGACCGACTCTGGGGTTGTGGCGCTCATCTCGCTTTATTGGCCGAGGGAGCCGGCGTACAGCTTCCGGGTCATGTGGCCAGCATGACTAAGCCGCTTCTGGCGAACCAGAGCAGCGCACAGAAACGCCGTTTACCTTCCCGCCAGAGTGGTACCTATTTATCTACTTGCACTTTGATGTGCTTTCAAACTGGGATCCCTATTCCCCTAATAGAGCTTCCATTCCGGAGTTTCCTGGACAGAGGCGTTGATTGTTAAAGCACTCTGGAAATTGTAGCTCTCTGACGGGAACGGTTTTGTCCTACGTTTCCTCAAGCTATTCCTCTTAAGAGACGCTGCTTGCTAAGTTTTTTGCCTTCTGTAGAATTTAAGATAAAAGACTTTTTCCTGTTGTTGCAGAATTCAGCTCTTCCTTCAAATTTGTACTATTATTATTATTATTATTTATTTATTTATTTATTTATTTATTTATTTTTGCATGTGTGGAGCATGCCCTGCCTCCTAATAAATGCAGACGTGATATTCTTTTATTGTTTTAATTGCCATTGATTTTTCTGTTTTTATTTATAAGCTTTATGTAGACAGGAAATCTTGGGGGGGAAATTGACTAAAAAAAAATTGACTATGTGTTCCGATGGCTTGTCAGTAGACTCTTTTAACTGCATTAATCAATAATTCTTATAATGACTTATGGTTCTGGAGATTGGTGTTGATGAGATAGATGCTTGGCTAGTTCTTTTCAGTGGGAAGTGCTCACCTAATTTCCATTGATACCGTATTGGTCCGAATATAAGCCTCACTTTCCCCCCAAATTCCGACCGTGAAAAGTTGAAAATGCGGCTTAAATTTGCAACCTTACAAAAATGGGCTTTTATACGATATCGCCGCCGAAACAGACATACGGTAAAACGGAACAAAAAAATGTTTTATTACCAATTTGCGAGCTTGAGACTGTTCATTTGCCATTTACGGGAGTGAGTGCCTGTGGAATTGCAGCAAATTGAATAGCGATTTGCGATTTCAGCGATTGTACGGTAACTTTTGCGGGCTTGCAAGATCAAAGGCTTAAATTGGCTCGGAGTTGCAATTCTACCAACTGCAGCGATTTTCAGCCTGCAACCCAGTTTTAAGGGAGGGGCTTATATTTGGCTATTGTCTCCCCCCTGCCTTGAATTTTAAAGGTGCAGCCTATTTGTGGGTGCAGCTTATATCCGGGCCAATACGGTAGCCTATAATTCTGTGACATTTGACAGCACCCTCTTCCATAGTGTGTACCCCATTGCGGCTCCTTTCTGACTTCCTTTACCTGTGCTCCCCCTTTTTATGACCCTTTTCTATGTCTGATTTACTCTCTGCCTTTTTCCTAAGGTGACGTTCTACTAATTGCAGGGCGAATCTTTGACCTTCCATGTTGTTTGACCCTCCAAGCCCCATCAGCCATAGCAATCCTGTTCAGTGATTAGGGACGTTGTAGTTTAGCAACATCTCAAGGGCCAAAGGTTCCCCCACACCAGATGAAGCTGCTAAATGCATACATTTATTATTTAAATGTTTTTAAACCACCCTTCATCTTTAGAGACATGCGGACTGTATACAGGGGCATGAACATATCAGAATATTCCAAAAATCCAATACACTGAAAACAGCAAAGAAAAGTGTATATGGATCGCAGTCAAGTAGCAAAATACAGCATAACAATTTCCATTTTTTCGCACTGTTTCAGATTCTGGATGGTGGGGCAAATGGAGTCTCGTCCTTTGGTTATTCTATCACCGGAAACATGGACCTTGACAAAAACTCCTATCCTGATATTGCTGTTGGGTCTCTTTCAGATTCTGTAGCTGTTTACAGGTGTGTAGCGCCTTCTTGATTTAACCTTAACTCTGGGGTCCTTAATGTGGCACCTGTCGCACCCTGGTTGTTCTCAGACACCTCCTTTGTCACCCTTAAAAAATAACTGAGGGTTTGGGGCATTGTTTGTTTGGAAGGTGTCCTGCTTTCTTTCTTTCTTTTTTTATTTGTTATGGGGTGTACATGTTGGCTTTTTGCAGTATGGTAACGCTGCAGAGAGCTTGCTGGGGAGACCATGCATTAAAAAGGGACTCAAAAATAACTTAAAGAAGGTTTTAATAAGAAAAACAAAAACTCCATTTACACTAAATACATTAACAAACCAAACCAGACCCAACCACCAACCCATCCCCCAGGGTAATGGGAGAGCTAGGTGCTGCTCCTTATATACTCTACCCAAATGCTGACACAGTTTAATCAGTACAACTCAGCAGCACCTGCTACGTTTCACAGCTGTAAAGCTGGGTCTCGTTATCTTGCTCTGGCCCTTGCTCTGGCCCCTCAAAGTCATACACATGGAGTGGAACAATGATGAACCTTTACATTTAAAGAAACCATTCAACAGTACACAGGTTTTTTGTTTATTTGGAGGGGGTGGGAGAGTCTGAGTATCACCAGTTTTCTTCTGTGAAGTGGGTATTTTGTGGTGCCCTAACAGTTTCTTCCATGGGGTCATGAAGGGTTGGACACGACTAAACAACAACAACAACAACAGTTTCTTAGATTTTCAAATGTGCCACTGAGCCCAAACATTTTTGAGGAGACTAGACTTAACAATTGGCATGAGTTTCCACAGTGTACTTTTCATCTTTTAAGAACAGCGAGGCCCCAAACTTTCATAAATATTAAAATGAGTGAGTCCTTGAACAAGAGCACAGTCACTTGGGCATAATTCTCTCAGACATAGGAATGATGATATAGTAAATGTGTCTTGGACTGTATCTTTCAGACTGTTGGGGGCCTAGAATCCTCCCTCCTACAGTCAGTCTGTCTGTCAGTGTTCAGGGAATTGTTTTCCATTGAGGGCCAAGCCAGTCATGTGACTCTATCTGCTGCCCAGTGGTGTAGCGTGGGTTGCCAGTGCCCGGGGCTCCATGGCGGGAGGGAAACAGATGGGTGTGCATTCAACTGCCCAGTGACATCCATGTCACCTAAGGGATCGCAGCCGCAGCGATAAGAAAATAAGAGCAGTTCCATTGTCTGGAGAGGTCACTTGCTGGTTCGCACGTAGAAGCTGTTTTCAGTGGAGCCCAGTGGTGGAAGCGTGCAGCTGTGTTGAGGCAGCAATGGGTGTTGAAATTTTGCGCCCCTAACAGTTTTGAGCATGGTGAAACCGCCCCTTTGGCCCCCACCCCACGTTATACCACTGCTGCTGCCTAAAGTAGAACAGTCCAGACACAGGAGAATGTCATCCAGGCCTAAGTTGCCACTGTTGTGGGAATAATTGTGCATAAAAACAGAGACAGACAGAAAGAATGACAGACTAGGACTAAGGAAGAGAAGTCAGTTTTATTCTAAATGCAGTCACCCAGTCTTTGTTTGTGCAACTTATTTTGATGAAATGTTTTACTCTAAACCCTCTTGTGCTCTCGGTGCTAACACACTGCAAAGAACTAGGCCACTCTGTCAGAGCCTCTCCCTACTACAGCATGAAAATAGAAAGCCCAATGGGGCTTTCCCTGTTTATTAGCCTAAGAATTCCTTCATCGAGTGCCATTCATTGAAATAACAAGTTTCTTCCCCAACCTCCTCTTCCCTCCTGACATACAAGATCGCGTCCTGTGGTGAACGTTAAGAAAACTATTAAGATAGACCCCGGCAGAATAGACCTAAAGAAAAAGAACTGTGAAGTCCCCAGTGGGATTTGGTAAGCCGTTGAACTCCTAATATTTGTTTCAATGTTTTGGCAAACGTTCATGTGTTTCATATGCACGAGAATTTCCACTATATGGTGCACCGCATGGGAGGTTACTATGCCAGCCCGCAAATACACTGTTACCTGTTAGGTTGGATTGTTGATGTTACTCCTGTATTGTTGGGTGTTAAGAGCTACAACAATGCCTCTTCTTCCCATGTTGCCTTGGTAATGTTGGAAGCAAGGGATCATTGCTCCAACCCATCCCTCTCACTTATTGAGGCAGCAGGGCCTCATGGGTCTCTTCCTCCTCGCCGTCTTTACCAATATCTACTCTCCTAGCCTGAAGGCCGCAGTTATTAAAGACTCAGCCTGAAGAGGAACGTTGCTTTGTCTTTCTGTGGCCGCTCAACAGGCACACCTCTTCCCTGTGCCGTTGGGCAAGTGTTGTAGTATGGAAGGCACCCAATTCTTCTGGCCAGCTGTGCTTAGGGGACTGTGAGGGTCCTGGCTCAGCTCTGAAGGGTCCAACCCTCAGGTTCTGTGAGCTCTGAACCACCAGCCTCTGATTCTATGGGCTTTGAACCACCAGCATGGCAGTCCTGGTCTCAGCTGGCTTCTCCTCCTTGGAGCTCAAGGCTGGAGCCCTACAAACCTTTTATGGTGGAGACCACGCTGCCAGGTTTTTGAAGACCCTTGGGCGAGGTGTCCTCAGTGCGCCTGCTCCACGAGTCACCATTTTTGCTACAGTCGCCATTGCCTTTTCTCTTTGGGACCAGCCCAGAACACCAAGCAAGCTCTTCTTCTCATTGTTCTTGTCCCTGATCATTAGGGTTGGGCGAACATCCGGTTTTCAACATTGTGGTATATCAGCAGCTATATACCGCAAAACGGTGGTTCCTCTGGTTACGAACTTAATCCGTTCCGGAGGTCCGTTTGTAACCCGAAACTGCTCATAACATGAGGCCAGCTTTTGCTAATGGTGCCTCCTGCTGTTGCCGCGCTGCCGGCACGCGACTTCCGCTCACAGCCCGGGGCAAAGTTTGCAACAAGGGGCATCCTGGTTAGCGGAGCTCATAACCTGCAGCGTTTGCAAGGAGGACAGTACGTAACACGAGGTTCCACTGTACGCTGATACATCACAATGTCTGGAATGTATCGCAGCTGCTTCTTCCTATCCCCACCACCTTACGGGAAGAAGAAACAGCTGAGATATATCACCCAGCCCTACTGAGCAAGCTGGAGGGACATCAGGACTTTGTTAAACTGCTCAGCTGGGGGGCAGGAAGCGTTCTGTCTGAGCAAGTACCAATACTTGCCAATACTGAGCAAGTACTCAGGCTCACACAAGCAGCGGAAAAGTCCCATTGGAAAGTCCCATTTGTTCTGAGCCTTCCTCACAGGGGAGTTGTTCCAGACCCGTGATAATTTTGCTTGCATTTTCCCATTCGGCAATATCATCCTTGAGATACAGTGAGAGGAGCAGTACCCAGTCTTCCTAGTGTGGCCACATTATAGACCAGGCATAGGCAAACACGGGCCTCCAGATGTTTTGGGACTACAACTCCCATCATCCCTAGCTAGCAGGACCAGTGGTCAGGGGTGATGGCAATTGTAGTCTCAAAACATCTGGAGGGCCGAGTTTGCCTATGCCTGTTATAGACTGATGAACTGTATTGAGAGTATAGAAGAAGGGATGATGGAGCATCCTTGTAAATATGCTGGGATGTAGGTAAGGCATCTGTAAAGAAAAAGAGCCTTTCTTATTGGACCTCACTGGCGGGGGGCTTCCTTAAAGACGCAGGCAGGCAGAGCCCAAGAAGGTGCTCCCCCATAACTTTCTTCGGCTCCGCCTGCAACTTGAGTCGGCGCAACGTATTGCCAGCTCAAATTATCTGAAACCGGTAACGCGATCTGAACGCCATACCAGTTTCAGACGATTTATCAATATACCGACTAGGAGAAGGTCGGCTGGAGCCTGTCCTTACCTGGCCCTCACTCCGCCCCCCAGCCTGCATCCGATTGGCTAGCCGGGGAGGGGGCGGAGCGACGGTCCAGCAAGCAAGGTGGGGTGTCACCCAGGCTCGGGAATTCCGGGCTGAGTCGCAAACCCCGCCCATCGCTTAGATGGATGAGTGGATGAACTGGTAATTGCCAGCTAAAATTGTCTGAAACCGGTATTGTGATCTGAACGCCATACCGGTTTCAAACAAATAATAATAATAATAATATCTACTTGCACTTTGACGTGCTTTCGAACTGGGATCCCTATTCCCCTAATAGAGCTTCAGTTCCGGATTTTTCTGGAAAGAGGGGTTGATTGTTAAAGCACGCTGGAAATTGTAGCTCTCTGAGTGGAACAGTTTTGTCTTACGTTTCTTCAAGCTATTCCTCTTATGAGACGCTGCTTGCTGAGTCTTTTGCCTTCTGTAGAAAATAAGATAATAATAATAATAATAATAATAATAATAATAATAATAATAATGTATTATTTATACACCGCCCATTTGACTGGGTTTCCCCAGCCACTCTGGGCGGCTTCCAACTGAATATTAAAACCAATACAGCATCAGGCATTAAAAACTTCCCTAAACAGGGCTGCCTTCAGTTGTCTTTTAACTGGTATGGCATATATATCGCCCAGCTCTACTGATCACTTGCTTAGAGCAGATGGGGTAGTGGCAGCGAAGAGGCAAAGGAGCAGCAAGGGGTTGGCAGTCTCATTCCCTTTTCCTTCTTGGGACAATGCAAATACCAGGCCTCAAGACGACAGAAGATGTGTTGATGGCACCAAGTACCTGACTATAGAGGGTGGGCACTGAAGCAATGCATTTACTCTCGAGATTCCAGCAGCTTTTGGTGAAATGTCTCCAGTGCTGAACTCTTTGAAGTTTATTTCTGTGCTCTTGAATTCTTCCAGCGTGAACATTGAAGCTTGCTTTGAGTATACAGCTAGTTCCAGTGACTTCAACCCCAAACTAAGTAAGTTGCTATGATATAACGATACTTGCATATCGCTAAGTGTAGCTCCCACAACAATTTGTCCCATTTGCAAATGTGTCCATGGACCCCAATATTTTTTATGCAATCCCCTGTTCTGCATTGTTTTAACTTCACGTGTTCATGCAAAAATGCCTGAAGTTCGACACTTGTATCCTTACAAAGCCAGCTCAGCGGCGCATCTTGCAAGGTGACCAGGTCTTAAAACTTGTTGCCTTCCTAGGTGTGTAGGTATGTTGATATGTACAGTACAGGTAGGTATTATATAGAGTAATGTAGGTATGTTTTATGTTATGAAAATAAGGTAGTGTATTATGTATGTGTACTGTGTAAATATATACAGTATTTTCCACTCTATAGGACGCACCAGACCATAGGAGGGGGAGAACAGGGGGGGGATTCTCCCCCTCTCTGCTTAGCGCCCCTTCAGTGAAGCGGCAGGAGAAACGGAGCCCCTTCCATTTCTCCTCCCGTTCACTGAAGGGGCGCTGCACAGAGAGAGGAAACTGTGCAGCGCCTCTCCAGCAAAGCAAAGCCTGGAGAGCAAGAGGGATCGGTGTGCACCGACCCCTCTCGCTCTGCAGGCTTCAGGCGGCTATCCGCAAGCCTTTGGAGTGCAGCGGGAACTCCTGCTGCACTCCGAAGGCTTGTGGATAGCTGCCTGAAGTCCCCAGAGCGCAGCGGGAGTTCCCTGTGCTCCGGGGGCTTCAGGCGGCTTCAGCAAAAGCAACGCGAAGCCTCTGGAGCGCGGGGGGAGCTCTCCCTCTGCGCTTCGGAGGCTTCGCATTGCTATCGCTGTAGCCAAGGAGCCTGCATTCGCTCCATAGGACGCTCACACATTTCCCCTTCATTTTTGGAGGGGGAAAAGTGCGTCCTATAGAGTGAAAAATACAGTATGTATGTGTTTGATATGCTTATAAAAAAAATCTTAAAAAATTAAAATAAATTTCGTTGTCCCCGAAAGGGGGCAATGACAATAAAGATGATATTATTATTATTATTATTATTATTATTATTATTATTATTATTATTATTATTAAAATAAAACTTGTTGCCTTCCAGGGAAGGCAGGGAAAAAATGGGCTAATGTACAACATCTGTAAGATAGTATACCAGCCTTTCCCAACCTGGTGCCCCTCCCCATGTGTTATGGACTACAAATCCCATAAGCCCCCAAGGCAGGAATGGTGGGATTTGTATTCCAGCAATATCTAGAGTGAGCTAGGTTAGGAAGGCTGAACTGCGTTGATTTCTAGCACCATTTAAACAAAGAGCAGTGAATTAAACATGGTACAACTTGTCTTCCCTTATACTATTTCTGAGGGTTCTTTTTCCTTCCACTCCAACCCCCTCCCCCCCCCCCCACTTCCCAGTTCTGAACTATACAATTGAAGTAGAAAATGAGAGGAGGCGATCGGGCTGGCCGTCCAGAGTGCAGTTTTCCGATCGACTCTCTTCCAGAGGGCAGTCTCTTGAGCGACTCTCCGATCAGCTGAGTGGGAGTGTGACTCTCCAAGGACAGAAGAAAGAAGAGTGTGTGACAAAGAAACTCGTGTTGCAGGTATGAGAAGCGCAGAGGCTTCTGTGTTTAATGCTGCCCCATTCAGGTCCAGTTTCGCCAACGATACGCTTTCAGGTGAACTTGAGGTGGCCTCCGGCTTGTGGGTCACATATGAGATCCGTTGTGATGCCGTGGTTAGAAAGCTGGCTTGGGAAAACCTGTGGCCAAGTTCCCACACAGCCATGAAGCCCATTGGGTGACCTTTGGCAAGTCCGTCTCCATCAGCCTTAGCCTACCATACAGAGTTGTTGTGAACATACAGGTGAACAACATGTATGCCAGCTATTGCGAGCTCCGTGAGTTTGCATGTTCTAATCATTGCTCAGAATAATAATTTCATGTTTGTTTCTTTAGTTCAGGCAAAAGGAGTTTGCATAATATAATAATAATAATAATTTATTATTTATACCCCGCCCATCTGGCTGGGTTTCCCCAGCCACTCTGGGCGGCTTCCAACAAAACACTAAAATGCAATAACCTTTTAAACATTAAAAGCTTCCCTAAACAGGGCTGCCTTCAGATGTCTTCTGAAAGTTTGGTAGTTATTTTTCTCTTTGACATCTGGTGGGAGGACGTTCCACAGGGTGGGTGCCACTACCGAGAAGGCCCTCTGCCTGGTTCCCTGTAACTTGGCTTCTCGCAGTGAGGGAACAGCCAGAAGGCCCTTGGAGCTGGACCTCAGTGTCTGGGCAGAACGATGGAGGTGGAGACACTCCTTCAGGTATACTGGACCGAGGCCGTTTAGGGCTTTAAAGGTCAGCACCAACATTTTGAATTGTGCTCGGAAACGTACTGGGAGCCAGTGTAGGCCTTTCAAGACTGGTGTTATATGATAGAAATATCAAAACATTATGCATGTATGTAAGCACCCTAGGAACAAATTCCTTGCTTTCGTCCTTTGGTGTTACAAGCAAGGAATTTGCCCACCATTTCATTTGACTTTAATGTTTTTTTAAAAAATAGTCCACTAAAGGCCTCCATTCCTCTATAAAAAGTTCATCATTTTGAATGCATAGTCCTTTACTTTCAAAAGCCACTCCTCTTTCATTGGAACCTCCTCTTCTTTCCATTTCTGCGCATATAATATCCTAGCTGCTGCTGCTGTCACATACATAAATAGTTTGGCAATGCGAGTAGTACTTTTAGGTTAAATATTTGTGGGTTGGCCCTAGCCAGTTGAACTAATATGCCAATGTTGGAAACCGAGATGTTGTCACAGTGATGGCATTGTGGAGGCTGGGGCCTTCGTGAAAGCTGAACACAGTAAGTTTGAAGCCAGGATATTTGCTGCCAAACCCAGCAGGGGGTTATTCTGTGTGCTAATAATTCAAATGTATGTATCTCTTAGGAAAATATCAAAGATAAACTGCGTCCAATTCCTATAACAGTTGGCGTTGCAATAAACGGCTCCGAGTCCAGCTCTCAGTCAAGGAGGAGACAAGGACGGTCGCTCCCAGAACTTCTTCCCATTCTAAATTCCAATGAACCAAGTACAGTTAATGCGGAAGTAAGTCCCCCCCCCCTTCTTTTCTAATCCTGAGATCTGTTCCAGCCTGATGAGTTCATTTTGCACCACGTCTCAGAAACACATAGAAAGAAGGAAAGGTTTGTCTGAGTAACAATTCAGAGATCTGTGTTTGTAATGCCTGCACGCTTGTTGAGTGCGCTGTCTGTTCATCCAAAATTCACAGGGGGCATGAGATATGACTGTATAAGCTAAACGTTTAAAATTGGAGGTGGGGGGAGAAAGAAAGAAAAAATACCCCAAAATAAGCCACTCCATTCCTTGCTGCTCCTGGCTGCATACTGGGGGGGGGGCATTGCGGGTGGCCTTTCCCCTTCCTCGCTCTCTCCCTTCCCAGCCTTGCGGGCGGGCGCCGCTTTCCTGTTTGCCCCCGCTCCTGGCTGCATACCGTCAGGTCACGAATATAAGCAGCACTTTAACTTTTCACGGTTGGGATTTGGGATAAAAGTGAGGCTTATATTCAGGCCAATACGGTATATAGGCACAAGACCAATAATAGGTACATTGTCAGGCTTTTCAAACTCCTTGAAAGCCAATTCTGCAGCTCATAAATATTTGGGTGTAGAAGTTTGGCACAGCACTATTTGGGTTGATTGATTTTAGGTGTTGTGCGGAAAAAGACCAAAAAAGTGGCTCGTGGCCCAAGATTACTATACCTCCTCTGTTTCCTATGTGGCTGTAATTCTTTAAATTCGATGCTGTTTCAAATCTAAACTTGCGTTCGTTGTAGGTGCAGTTCCTGAAAGAAGGTTGTGGAGAAGACAATATTTGCCACAGCAATTTGAAGCTTCATTACAGATTTTGCACCAAAGAAGGGAATGAAGACAGATTTTCCTATTTACCAATGTAAGTCTTTAAGGATACCAGTTTTGAAAATAAAGTCGCTTGTGCTCCTTGGAGGCTTTTCTTCCCACCAGTCCCTAAAACCTGACTCGTTCTGTGTCCTTAGTAAGAACAACATTCCAGTGCTTGTCCTCAAAGACCAAAAAGACATTGCCCTTGAAATCACAGTGACAAACAATCCGTCGGACCCAAGAGATCCTGAGGCAGATGGCGAAGATGCCCATGAAGCTAGACTCATAGCTACCTTTCCAGATAGCTTGACTTACTCTGCTTTTAGGGAGCTGAAAGCCTTTCCGGTAAGTTCTGTTTCTGTGTAAAAAAAGCATTTCAGGAAAACGCATTGTAAACTTTATCACGGGAAATCGCGTTGGTGAAACACTGGACTCCACAATGTCATCTCGTGTCGCCGTGTTATAACGCACGTAAAACGCTTTTTCTTTGCTAATGTAGCTGAGTCCCAGGTGATGCGGACGTTCAAAGAACCTTTTCGTTATTTCATTTAACTCTTTGCATTGAAATATCGATCTCTTTTAACTCAGGAGAAACAACTGACCTGCGGGGCTAATCCAAACGGCTCTCAAGTAGACTGTGAACTTGGGAATCCTTTCAAGAGAAATTCTTCCGTAAGTGGTTTTTTCTTATAGAGCCAATGTCTGGTGTACAGTGGTACCTTGGCTTTTAAACGTAATACGTTCTGGAAGACTGTTCGACTTCCGAAGCGTTCGAAAACCGAGGCACAAAGGCCTGTTGGCAAATTCAGTTGAGAAAATTGAAAAATTCACAGCAGAAGCCGTTGGACTTCCGAGGAGTGTTCGAAAATGGAAGCATTTACTTCCGGGTTTTTGGTGTTCTGGTTCCAAAATGTTCGTCAACGGAGACGTTGGAGAACCGAAGTTCCACTGTATTTTAAAACCAGTGTTTACTCAACATCTGATAACTGAAATGTGCTCCTTTTCTTCCAAGCTAAAATCACTCCCCCCAAAAAGCTACTGTATTTTTCTGTGTATAAAACGTCCCCATGTATAAGATGACCCCTATTTTTTTTAACCCAAACGTAAGAAATTAAGTTGTTTAGCTTTTGGGGGTGGGGTGGGGGAGGTCACTTCCGCCAATTGTTCACCCGCCTGCCTGCCACTGCCGGTTGCTTGCCACAGCCACTGCCGATCGCACACCTTGCCGCAGCTGCCAATCGCCTGCTGACTTGCCACAGCCAATCGCCAGCAAGCCTTGCCGCAGCCACCAGTCACCCGCCCAATCGCAGCTGCCAATCTCCTGCTTGCTGCTGCCATTAATCGCACGTCCCCCCTCTGCATTCACTATATAAGACGACACCCAATTTTTGCCTATCTTTTGTTAAAGCAAAAAGCACCGTCTTATACACGGGAAAATACGGTATTCATTAACCATCTAGTCAGGACAGAAACTTATATCTTACAGTTGATATGTCAAAGAAAAGATCGGAAACAATGAAGCACAAAATTAGGGCATTATATTTATACCATATGGGATGTGGGTGGTGCTGTGGCTTAAACCACAGAGCCTAGGACTTGCCGATCAGAAGGTTGGCGGTTCAAATCCCCGCTACGGGGTGAGCTCCCGTTGCTTGGTCCCTGCTCCTGCCAACCTAGCAGTTTGAAAGCACGTCAAAGTGCGAGTAGATAAATAGGTACTACTCCAGCGGGAAGGTAAATGGCGTTTCTGTGTGCTGCTCTGGTTCGCCAGAAGCGGCTTAGTCATGCTGACTACATGACCCGGAAGCTGCACACCGGCTCCCTTGGCCAATAAAGCAAGATGAGCGCCGCAACCCCAGAGTCGGTCACGACTGGACCTAACGGTCAGGGGTCCCTTTACCTTTATTTATACCATAGTAAACAGAGCAACCCAAACCCTGGCCAGGCATCGGGGGGCATGATGGATTGGCATAGCCATCACTGCACCTGCAGCCCTGTTAACTCATGCCAGCCAAAGTGGGAGGCAGGAGAGACCAAAGCTGCCTCTGGGGCACATAGGTCTGGAGCTGGCATGGTAATCAAGTGATGGAAGTGGGACTGGCTCCTGGGTCTGTCTCCATCCCTGGAATGCCTTGTGGGGAAAACGGATTCTCCACCCTTGGAGTGATGGCAGAGCTCTTCCCTCTGCTCCAGCTTGGTGTCCCCTGAACACCATTTTTTTTAAAAAAATATAAACATCTTTATTGAAAGTTCATAAAGTACATAATTATATGTGTACTAAACATGGTGAGACATAAATAAAAGAGAGAGAAAAGAAACAGAACCCACGTAGAAAGGAAAATAAAGGGGGGGGACCCAAACTATACTTTAAAGGTAAAGGAACCGCTGACCATTGGGTCCAGTCGTGTCTGACTCTGGGGTTGTGGCGCTCATCTCGCTTTATTGGCCGAGGGAGCCGGCATACAGCCTCCGGGTCATATGGCCAGCATGACTAAGCCGCTTCTGGCGAACCAGAGCAGCGCACGGAAATCCCGTTTACCTTCCCGCCAGAGTGGTACCTATTTATCTACTTGCACTTTGACGTGCTTTTGAACTGCTAGGTTGGCAGGAGCAGGGACCGAGCAACGGGAGCTCACCCCATCGTGGGGTTTCGAACCGCCAACCTTCTGATCGGCAAGTCCTAGGCTCTGTGGTTTAACCCACAGCGCCACCCGCGTCCCAAACTATACTTTACAAGGTTGTTCTTGTACTTCACCAGATCTTAACCTATTACAGTATTTGTAAGAATGGATTCCAAATATCATTGAATTTGTCCAGGGCAAGTCTGCGTTCATATGCAAGTTGTTGTGAGTTTGTGTAAGTCTTCAATCCAATCGTAGAAAGGAGCCGCATTTTTATTTTTCCAATTATCAATATCAGTCTTTTTGCTGTGGTAAGGGCACGGAGAGTCCATTCATATTGCCCTTTCATAAGGTTCCATGTGCTGGGTATATCATTCAAGAGGGCATTTTGCTCTATAAATGTAAGGCTGTTCCGTACAGTTCTGTTGATAGTTTCAGTTACCTTCTGCCAAAAATATTTCAGTATAGGACAATGAAAAAACATATGTGGCCTAAACACCTTGCTGAACATTTCAGTCAATTCAAGTATCTAGCCAATGACTGCCAGCCCCTTGAAACATCTATCAAAATTACCTATCTAGTACATAAAGCAAAAATTGATATGTCTCTAGTATATATTAATAACTTTGCATTTATCCCATTTCTCAGGTTACATTCTACGTGATTTTAAGTACAAGTAAAGTCAATGTCGATACCAAGGACTTGGATATTAATCTGAAATTGGAGACGTAAGATTTTTTATTTTTTTTAAGTATTAGTTGCTTTTTCAAATGCTTGTAAATATTCTGAAATGGTTGTGACTTGGTTGTGAATGTGGCGTAATTATGACATGGAAATGGTTAGTGGTTTTAAAAACAAAGCAGAAAAAACAAGTGTCCTTTTGTTTCCTTTTTGTTGCAGAACAAGCAATCAAGTTAATTTGGATCCAATTACCGCTAGTGCTAAAGTAGTTATTGAACTGCTTTTGTCACTCACAGGGTAAGTGTCTTATATTTAGCATAACAAATCAATGCTAGAGACAATCCTTTTGTGATGGCCATTAAAATGTGATGTTTCTTTTAACAACAGGGCGGCTAAGCCTGCCCAGGTGTACTTTGGAGGCAACGTCATCGGTGAAAGCGCTATGAAATCTGAGGAGGACATTGGCAGCTTAATAGAATATGAATTCAGAGTAAGTTTATATATATATATATATATATGAAGGAATAGTTCTAGCACCTTCATTATACATCTTTAGGCGCAAAGCGAAAACGTTCCTTTTCTACCAGGCCTTTGACTTGTTGACATCGGATGTCTTTTTAAATGTGCAGACGTGTGTGTGTGTGTTATTGGTTTGTTGTTGTTCTTCCTTTTACAACGTATTTTGTTTTGTAATGTTATCAGGGCCGCATTTAGGTTTGATGAGGCCCTAAGCTACTGAAGGTCATGGGGCCCTTTATATGTCCAGCTGTCCTTTGTCAACAACAAATTGTTGCTGTTTTTGTGTGTTGGATATATGGTAATTTGTGGACCTAATAGGTATCCAAAGCCATTTGGACATGTTGCCGTGCAACCAGTCTGTCAGGGAACTGACATCGGAGCTAGAGGCGGAGGGAAGGCTCTCAAATGATGCTGGAGAAGGGCCCAGCAGGGAGAGAGGCAGCTCCGCAGATGGGGAAGCAAATCAGCGCAACACCAAGGATATAGAGGGGCAGATGGGGGAATCGGCGAGAGGGCTCCAGGACTCTTCACCGGACACCAGCGGGGAGAGCACGGGTCCTCCGCTACCCACGCCCACCCTGCGCAGAAGACATCCGCGCAGAGAGAGTAGGAGGAGACTGGGTGTCAAACAACTTTTATGTTGGAAAAGATTTAAGAAACGCCCACTGACGGATTCTGCTAGCGACTGAGGCAGCCACAAAGTGAAGGGCTGCCCAGACTGAAAGGTTTAGCAAGGCAACAAAGCCTGGAGAGGCGGCAACTTACGCATGAGCAACCCATACACATTACACAGTCCATGCAGACTGTAGGCACCCTATATATAGAAATGAGCAAACCAGTGATATTTTAGGGAGAAGACTAGCAGGCGGGGCCTATTACTTACATCATAGGAACCCACACAACACAAAACACTGTTGCTGTATGTAGGTTTTATTTTATTTGTTTTTTATCTTATGTTTTGGAAATGTACATCCAGATTTTTTCCCTTTAACTTTTTGGGGGCCTCTAAGAGAGTGGAGCCCTAAGCTATAGCTTGTTTTGCTTATACGGAAATCCGGCCCTGAATCTTATGTTGGGAACTGCCCTGAGATTTGCAGATGAAGGGCGGTATGCAAAAAACCCACAACCAATATTGATAATGTCTTGTTGCATGAGAAAATGCATGTTTGTTTTGTTTTTAATATTCTTGACAGATAATTAACTTGGGCAAGCCGCTGAAAACATTTGGCACAGCTTCCTTGGACATCCTGTGGCCAAAAGAAATCAAGGGAGGCAAATGGCTGCTGTATTTGGTATCTATCAACTCCAAAGAGTTAGGAGAAGTCCAGTGCGAACCTCGGAATGAAATAAACCCTTTGGGAATTAAGGTAAATAAGCGTTGCCAGTCCGAACATTGCAGGGATTTATTGCAGCTCTTTGGCAACTGGAAGAAGGCTGTATGTTGTTGTCTTTGCAAGAGTGCCTGAGAAAAAGTGCATATAGGAAACTGGGTGGTGATGCTGCTGCTGTATATACTTTTGACAAACCTGCAGAATTCAGTTCTCCTGCATAAATCCTGCTCCAGCTACTCAGTTGTGTTAAACTTTTAAATCTTCTGTAGCAGGGGTGGCCAACTCCCAAGAGACTGCGATCTACTTACAGAGTTAAAAATGAGCAGCGATCTACCCCATTTGTGGGGGTTCAGGTCATAGTTGCTGAGCTTTTTTTTAGGGGAGCTAAAGTTGTTTAGCTTCCATGTGGGGAGTCTGTGATCTACCACAGTCGTCCCGTGATCTACCGGTAGATCACGAATCTACCTGTTGGACGTGCCTGTTCTATAGCACACTTCTTTAAAAAAAGACCCGACTGCATTTATATCCCTGTTCATTTTTATAGATGTCTCGAAGTTCAAGGACAAAACGTCAAGTCGCAGAGAAACAGACAGAGGGTGGCAAAAGCTTTTCTTTGTTTTCAGAAAGAAAATATAAGACTTTGGTAAGCATTTGCCTTAAACTGTTACCAGCTGCTTTGTATGCCCCTCTCTCTCTTTATTTTCCAAATTAGTCCCTTTATTTTCCAAATTAGTCATCAAGTATTTATGCAGGGAGATATTAGGCATAAAGATTTTGAATTCCTGTTGAATAATTTTATTGAGTTACATGTAACACGTATTTTAAAAATAACTGTTGTTTTGAAATTTAAAGGATTACAGTCGCTTGTCACCTTAAAGATGACCACTTTTATCTGGACATAAATGTTTGCAGATTAGAGCCCAATTTATTAGTGGGCACTAGTCTGTGACAGTTTACGTCCTAATAAAATGATCCACAAAGTAACTGGCTGTGTTTAACTATATAAATTCTTTATACATCATATAAACATAACTCTTTTCACATTATCTAACCGAGTAGAAGCAATAAGGACCAACATTTAGAACAGGAAATACAAATAGATTAGTTCTTATATACGTAATGGCCAAATAGAAGCTTTTGTGTTCCACGTATGTACGGATGAATCAGATGTGAACCATACTTTCCAAAGGCAGATGTGGAACATTACAAAGAAAAGATCATCTTTTGCAAGTACTGCTCCTTAAAGTTGTTACGTTTGACACTTGTATTCGCTAAGACACACAAAAGCTTCTATTTGGACATTACGTATATAAGAACTCATCTATTTGTATTTCCTGTTCTAAAAGCTTTCATTGTTCCTTTTGGCTGCAAAACAGCACATTTGGCAGAAACATTGGGTATTCACCTTAAAAGTATGCACTTAAAAAAAAAGTTTTGCGTATTTAATGCAGGAATGTAACAAGGAGGCAAACTGTGTCACCATAAGATGCCCACTACAGGGACTGGACAGCAAAGCATCTGTTGTGTTGCGTTCAAGACTATGGAATAGCACTTTTCTAGAGGTATGCTCTGTTAACTTGTCTTGGATAGATTCCGTGTTCAGGGAAGTTTTTAATGTGTGACATTTTAATGTATTTTTAATCTTCATTGGAAGCCGCCCAGAGTGGCTGGGGAAACCCATCCAGATGGGTGGGGTACAAATAATATATTGTTATTGTTATTATTTGGGCCACCTCTTTTTATTTTACCTAATGCAAAACTTTCTTTCTTTCTTTCTTTCTTTCTTTCTTTCTTTCTTTCTTTCTTTCCTACCCCGCTTTACCAGGAGTACTCTAAAATGAGCTACCTAGACATTGTCCTTAGAGCAACCATCAGCATCGCTGCGGCAGATAACATTAAGCTGGCAAACGAAGCTACTGATGTGAGTCTGTGACATTTCTTTTGACGATGGAGGCCGTATGTTTTTGTAGGCAGGGAGGGAACTGTTCCTTTGGGCACGAGGCACGCAGCATGTTCAACAGGGAATATACATCAGTAAGGAATCCTCTTTCAGCCTGAGGGCAGAATTCCCTTCTGGCTGATTTCCCAGGGGCCACATATGTCTGGTTGGTGGGGCCAGGGCAAAAGTGGATGGTACCACAACTGTAAATCTCAACCTTTTACAGTGGGCTGATTTCTGCACACACGCCTTGGACCATCTGACCATCTGGGTCCCTTCTAACTCTACAGTTCAGTGAGTCTGTGCAACTCAGCCCAGGCAAGCAGGAAGCACTGTTGGTAGTGCGAGGATACAATCCAGCCTGGCAAAGACACCCGAGGAGGCTGCATAGCAGGGGGAGTGAGAAGGGTGTAGCCTGGAGCGAGGGGGTGTGGATGGGGAAAGCCAGATAGAGCTGCTTCCCCCCCCAATAATATTTATTATTTTCAGTAAATAAACATAGTAAAGAAAGAAAAGATTAACAATAATAAAGACAAACAAAAAAGAAAAGAAAAAGAAAAAAAGATACATACAACATATTACCACTTAATTAATTAAAATTAAGTACCACCCATCTTCATAAACATAGTATTTGACTTCCTCGAATCTCTTCCATACGAATTTCTGAGTAATTATATGTAGCAGTTTCCAATATGTGTTTCAAAAGACCATATCACAGTCCTAATCATATTACATAGCTTACCTTATCGTACATTTTCTTATTTATAAATTTAATTCCATTTTAATCCTAGGCCTAATTGTTTCTTTCAAGTGATTACATATCTTTAATATTACAATATTTATTCAAGTAGTCTTTAAATTTTTTTATAGAGCTGCTTTTCAGGGCTGCATTTGCCCCCACCCCACCGAACCTAAGATTTTCCACTTTGCTATAGACCACGGCTTCCCAAACTCTGGTTTCCAGCTGTTGTGCGGACTACAATTCCCATCACCCCTAGCTAGCAGGATCCAGTGGTCAGGGATGTTGGGAACTGTAGTCCAAAAACAGCTGGAGACCCAAGTTTGGGAAACCCTATTGCAGACGATACTGAGCTAGGCAGCCCGATGGACCTGCTTGGGTATAAGATAGCCTTCCTACGTTCCTACTTTTAGTTGTTAGTAATAAACCATCTGAAAAATGGTTTAATACTGTCCACTATGATTCCATTGCTCAAAAGGATGCAGATTTTTAAAGTTCAACACATTGTGCCCAGCGATCTTCTCCACTGACATTTATGTATTTTCCCGATCTGTAGGTGCGAGTGACTGTCTTCCCTGCAAAGACGGTAGCTCTGTATAAAGGGGTTCCTTGGTGGATCATCTTAGTAGCTATTCTTGCAGGCTTGTTAATGCTTGCTCTATTGGTATTCTTGCTATGGAAGGTGAGTTGTTTTACTAATATGCTATTTTAATATGTGCTCCACACATCATGGGGCTTGTTTTTTTTTACAGATGGAAAGATACCACCATCCACTTAGTATAGGGAAATGTCTTTCCTTTGGCTGAGATGTTAAGTGAAACAACTTGCCTAAACAAGTGTGAGGGGATGATTAGCTGCTTGTGCTTAAAATTGTGCCCCCTCAGAGTTTGTGCGGCTCCACAAACCTCTGTGTGTGACAGAGCTCCTCAGACATGTCTGCTCTAGTCACTAGTAGAGTCTGACAGTGGCTGCCTGCGGAAGCGTTTCCAGCAAAGAAGCTCCTTAACGGAAACGCGTCTCCTGGACTCACGACGTGGCAGCTTCCGGCGAAGTATGGGTCTCCCTACGGTTGCTTCTGACACCTCCCCGCTGTTTTCGCTGGACGTGTCTCTCACCCCTTTCTCTCCCCTGCTAGTTCCTGCCTTGGCTGCTGCGTCTCTCGCAGCATTACTGAGATCCTCCTCCAGAGACCCCTCGCTCCCCCTGCTGGTCCCTGCTTTAGCTGCTGACTCTCTCCCAGCCTCTGGGAGCCCTACCACCTCCCTTTCCTCTGATGTCAGTTCCCTGACATCCACCTCCCCTCCAGGGCCCCCTTCCCCCCCGCCCCTACTCTCTCCTCTGGGCGGTGAGGAGCTAAAACCCCGAAAAGAATCCTCTTCATCTTCAGACGTCTCGAACATTTCCCTCCATCGGTCTTCGTTCCGGCTCGCTGAATCCTCCTCCGCCTCGGAATCAGAGAACCCCTCCAACTCTTCTTCTTCGTCGGTGGTGGCGAAGTATTCCCTCCGGAACCTCGCCACTGGCTGAGGTTTACGAGGGAATCTCTGATGAAAAGTTTCTATCAAAACCTCGTCATCTACATCCTCTGCCATGACCCAGGTGTTTTCCGACTCCGGCTCCCCTTCCCACATTACCAAATACTCTACTTGATCTCCCTTCCACCTGGAATCGAGAATCTCCGCTACATGGTAGCTGTGTTCTTTTTCCTCCATAGCTGGTCCCCTATTGACCCTCCCTTCTCTGTCCCCTTTATACGGTGACAGCAACGACCTGTGGAACACTGGGTGCAGCTTCATGTGGTTCGGTAACCGGAGTCTGAAAGCCACTGGGTTGACCTGCTGCGTGACTTCAAATGGGCCCAGCCTTTTGGGTCTTAACTTCTTACAACCCCCTTTGAATGGTAACCCTTGGGTGGACAGCCACACCTGGTCCCCCACCCTAATGCTTTCTCCTTCCCTTCTGGTTTTGTCTGCCTGCCTCTTATATTCCTCCTTAGCCCTGTTTAAGTTAAGTTGGAGCTGGCGATGGATCGCTTCCATTTCTTCAACGAACTGTTCTGCAGCTGGAACGCTCCAGTTCTCCCCTTCCCCCCCTGGGAAGGCTCGGGGATGACACCCCTGATTAGCCAAAAAGGGGCTCATCCCCGTGGACACGTTCTCTGCATTGTTGTAGGCAAATTCTGCCAACGCCAGCTTCTCCACCCAATCATTCTCTCTGTCATTCACATAACACCTCAAATATTGCTGGAGGACACCATTAGCTCTTTCCGCCTGCCCGTTGGTTTCTGGATGACGGGCAGTTGAGAAATTCACCTCTACATGCAATAAGCTCACGAGCTTCCTCCAGAACCTGGAAGTAAATTGTTTCCCTCGGTCAGAAACCACCCTCAAGGGGGCGCCATGCAGCCTAAACACATTTTCCACAAACAATTTAGCGGTTTCTTCCGCTGTGACCGCATGTGAGCAGGCTATAAAGTGGGCCATCTTGGTTAACAGGTCTACCACAACCATGATGGCTGTTTTCCCTCTGGACCTTGGCAGATCAGTCATGAAATCTATTGCCACTGCCTCCCATGGTCTTTCCGGCGTGGGTAGTGGTTCTAATAAACCTGCCGGTGCCCGCCTCTCCCCCTTGGCTCGTTGGCATTGGTCACACCCTCTCACATACTCCCGCACATCTTCCCTGACCTTGGGCCACCAGAATTCCCTGGTAACCAGCCACATGGTTTTGTGTTGCCCAAAATGCCCTGCTGTGGGGCTATCGTGCAGTTGCTTGAGTACCTTTTCCCTCAATTCCCCTTCAGGTATATATAACGCTCCCTTGTAGTACAACGCCCCGTTTCTCTCCTCAAAACCCCCGGGTTTGTCTCCCTCCCTCCTGAGACCCCTGAGTTTGTCCTGGGCGTATTCATCCTGCACCGTTCCCTCTACCAGTTCCCTTTGCCCCACCAATGCCGCCCCACACACCCAGCAGTCCTCTGGAATGACATGGGTCTCTTCGGGTGCTCCCTCCCCCTCCAAATATTCAGGTTTGCGTGAGAGAGCGTCCGCCCTAACGTTCTCTGGGCCTGGCACGTAACAAATCTCAAAGTTAAATTTGGAGAACTCCTGGGCCTATCTCAACTGCCGTTGGTTGAGCACTCGCGCAGTTCTCCAATACTCTAGATTCTTATGGTCCGTGCACACTTGCACCTTATGTTGTGCCCCAATCAGCAGGTGCCTCCATCTCCGGAAAGCCTCATGAATCGCAAGAAGTTCCCGGTCGTACACCGTGTAGTTCCTCTCGGATTTGTTCAGCTTTCGCGAAAAGAAGGCACACGGTCGCCACTCTGACTCCTCCTTCCCCGGCTGCAGAAGAAGCACCGCCCCTATGGCTCTGTCAGATGCGTCTGTTTCGACCCTCAGCTTTTTTTGTAAATCCACATGCAGAAGTTGTTCATCAGAGGCGAAGGCCCTTTTCAGTTCCTCAAACGCTCGCTCCGCCTCCGCCGTCCAAACAAACTTCTTTTTACTGCTGAGACAGTCCGTGATGGGCGCCGTCAGGTGGGCGAAGTTTCGGATGAACTTACGATAAAAGTTTCCAAACCCTAGGAACCTCTGCACATCCTTCTTGGTTTTGGGTGTTTTCCATTCCAGCACTGCTTGAACCTTGCCGGGGTCCATGGCCAACCCCTTGTCGGACAAGCGGTACCCCAGGAATTCCACCTCCTTGGTATGAAACTGACACTTCTCCAGTTTCACCCACAGCCTGTTGGCTTGCAGCCTGCTCAACACTTCTCTGACGTCTCTCACATGTTGCTCCTCATTCTCCGAATACACCAACACATCATCTAGGAAGGCCACGCAATTCTTGTAGAGCAAAGGCCCCAGTACGTGGTTCATGAATGATTGAAAACACGCGGAGCCTGTTTGTAATCCAAAAGGCATCACGAGGTATTCAAATGCCCCCAAAGGGGTGAACATGGTGGTTTTCCATTCATCCCCTTTCCTTATACGTATCAGGTTGTACGCCCCCCTTAGGTCCAGCTTTGTAAAAATCTTTCCCTTCCGCACCCTGGTCAAAATATCATCAATCCTGGGCATAGGAAAAGCCGCCGGCTCTGTCACTGCATTTAACCGCCTGAAATCACATACAAGTCTCGGCTTGTCCGTGTGCTTTTTATCCACAAAAAACACTGGGCTACCCCCCGCTGCCTTGGACTCTCTGATGAAGCCTCTCTTCAGGTTCTTGTCAATGAACTCTCGCAACTCCTGCATTTCCCTGTCTGACATGGCATACAACTTGCCTACAGGAAGCTGTGCTCCAGGGAGTAAATTGATCTGGCAATCAAAGGGCCTATGCGGGGGTAGTTGGTCAGCTTCCTTCTCGCTGAACACGTCGCTGAGATCTGCATACTGTGGTGGCACCTTCCCCTTCTCCATTACTTCAGTCCCTGCCAGGGTGGCTTGGGCCCCTGCTGAACCCTTTCCCCCCCTGCAGTGTTCTAAGCAATGTGCTGAACCGAAGGAAACCACTCTTTGATGCCAGCCCACCAGCGGATCATGTAGGGCTAGCCAGCTCATTCCCAAAATAATGGGAGCGCCTCCCAAGGTGGCCACATTAAACGCTATCAGTTCTGTGTGCCTTGCCACCCTCATTATCATTGGGACGGTCTGCAAGCTGACTCCTCCTCCCAACAGTTCCCTGCCATCGATCGTGGTCACCTGCAGGGGGTTGCTTAAAGGGATCGTCTGTATCTGGTGTTCAGCAGCAAACTCCTTGCTCATAAAATTGCAGGAGCTGCCTGAGTCCAACAGCGCCTTTATTTTTAGGGGGTGTCCATTTTGCAGCTCTAGCGACACTTCAATCACTAGAGCCGGTCGAGGAGCTTCTGGCACGGACACTTTCACTGCTCTTTGGCCTGGCTGCAGTGCCCTGACGGTGGCAACCAGGCGTTGGCTTTTACCTGCTCCGTTTCTCCCTGCTCTCCCCCCTCAACAGCTCCCACCATCCCTTGCCATTCCTTCCTCTGGGGGCAGACTCTGGCAAAGTGGCCTGGCTGTTGGCAGAGATAGCATTTCCGGGCTCCTTTTCCCTCCTTCTTAGCCCCCTCACTGGGCTTTGAAACTGCGCGCGCGCGCGCTGTTCCGACTTCCATCGGCTCTGCCGGCGGGAAAGCTGGCTCAGGAATGTCTGGAATGCGGAACTCCTTCCAACGTTCCCCTCTCCCTTCCCGCCTCTCCAAGGCTCTTGCCTCCTGGCGCGCTCCAATGGTCAGCGCAGATTTGGTCAGCTGATCCATAGACACCGCCCTGGGGCTCCGGGACAGCTCGTCTTTCACAGCCGAAGAAAGACCTTCTTCAAATAGCATCTGAATGGGTGCCGCCGATAAATCCCACCCCAATCTGTGAATCAGCATGGTAAATTCAGTCCAGTACTCACGAACAGATCGGCTTCCCTGCTTGCAAGCCATTAGCTGTCTGCACACCACCCCTTCCTCAATATCGCTGGAAAACATGATATCCATTGCACGAAAGAACTTCATAGTGTCCTTTAGGATATCATTGTTGCCATCAGGGGTCGAACCCAGTCTCGCGCCCCCTTCTCAAGATGCCCAATTACGAAAGCAACTCGCGATTCCTCATCAGGGAACTCATCAAACTGCACATTAAGGGCATATTGCATCTCTGTCCTAAAGGCATGGTAATCCTTGGGGTCCCCCCCAAACTTCTGCACCAATCCTGGTACCTTTCTGGGGAACTGAGTGGTTCTCCCCTTCTTGTCTGCATCCTGAGCCCTTCTCTCCTCGAGCCTCGCCGTCTGCAGCGCCAGTTGGACCTCCAAAGCTTGATACCTTTCTTCCAAGCTTGGACCAGCTCCAACCCCTGCCTCTCCGGTTCCGGCTGGGTTGCTCATGATGCTTTCTCCTGCACAGGCAGCGTACAAAGACTGTCAGACTGCTGTGAGGGGATGATTAGCTGCTTGTGCTTAAAATTGTGCCCCCTCAGAGTTTGTGCGGCCCCACAAACCTCTGTGTGTGACAGAGCTCCTCAGACATGTCTGCTCTAGTCACTAGTAGAGTCTGACAGTGGCTGCCTGCGGAAGCGTTTCCAGCAAAGAAGCTCCTTAACGGAAACGCGTCTCCTGGACTCACGACGTGGCAGCTTCCGGCGAAGTATGGGTCTCCCTACGGTTGCTTCTGACACCTCCCCGCTGTTTTCGCTGGACGTGTCTCTCACCCCTCCCCTGCTAGTTCCTGCCTTGGCTGCTGCGTCTCTCTCCGCATTCCTGAGATCCTCCTCCAGAGACCCCTCGCTCCCCCTGCTGGTCCCTGCTTTAGCTGCTGACTCTCTCCCAGCCTCTGGGAGCCCTACCACCTCCCTTTCCTCTGATGTCAGTTCCCTGACAACAAGCAAGTAGTAGGGGGTAAAAAACCATTTTTGATGTTACAATTATTTGTGCTGAAAAATACCTGGTGATAATTTTAAACTCATGTGCATTTTGTTTTTTGTAGGCTAGCATTTATCTTCATAAGATGTCAAAATAGTATTTAGAACATGAAAATTAATTTTGAGACTGTTATTAAATGGGGAATCAGTTCCTAATTTTAAAATCAATATGCATAGACATGACTCAATCTCATTAGGATTGAATGTTGGCACTGAGGCTATTTTTTTTTAAAAAAGGACAGAATTCTGAAATTAACCAAGATCATAAAGGACACCACATGTAACGCTAAGCCAAACCATAGCTTAGCACGACCAATCAAATGTCCAGATTCCTGGAAAGAATATCATGACTGCCGTGTTCCTCTAATACTGCTCCTGCTGCACTGCTGTGAGATAAGCTATGGTTTGGCTTAGTGTTCCATCTAAATCAAACCCGCAGTTTATCTCCCCCAAGCCACAAGTAGCAAGCCATAGAATAAACCTTGACTGCTGTTCATGGTTTATCTGCAGCATGATAAATCTTGAGTCTAGATTTGGATGCAACCAGGCCACACCATGGCTTATTTCACCGCAGCATAGTAGAAACAGAACTGGAGGAAGAACAACGCAGCCACAGTCTTCTTCCCAAGAAACCCACAAATTTTCCTCATTCGTGCCAAGCTATGATTTGGTTTAGCTTTTTTCTGTATGAACTGGGCCAGTCTCTTTCATGATCTCGGTTCGCTTCAGAATCCTGTCCTTTGTAGATATGTAAAAATAGCCTAGCATTATGTGTGAACCATCTTGAGATGTTTTTCACATATCTACATTTAAACACGCTCTGTGTGTGTATGTATACATGAATGTGCTGCCCCTTGCATCAAAGGATAATTGATAAGGATTTCAGCTCACTACCTAATGGACCCAGTCATTCTCCGTGTGAAGCGTGTTGCCCAGGTGTATGGGGATTCGCATAGGACTCAATATGCCACCCTTTTTTCCACTACCTCAGTGTGCAGGACGATGCAGTGTGCCAAAAACCTTACAGGAAATGGGAGGTTCATGGACACCTCCCACAGTTCTTCCTCTCAGTGCTGTTCAGATTAGTTGAAGTCAACGTGTTGAGTTGCCTACACAAAAAATGGGACACAGAAATTCCATCAGAAACCTTTTTATACATAGGCCCAAAAAAAGGGGGCGGTCTTCACAGTCACTCCCTCTTTAAAACACCCGTTTGATTTCTCAGAAAAGTGAATCAGGTTTTGTTTTCTGCTAGAGAAAACAAACATTATGTGATTTCAACAGTGCCAGCCTCATACACGGAGCATTTGTATCCGGTTCCCCGTATTTTTTAAAATTAATGTTTGCCAGCCTGCTGATAATGTATAATGTATATAACTGAAGGGTGAAAACAGCAAGTGACAAAGCCAGCCATGGAAATGTCCTACTGCAAGCAAGTCGGCTTCAAAGGTTATTGCAGAACTGTGACATAATTGGATGGATATTTTACCATGCACATACATCTGGTTCACCTTTTTTTTCCTTTTTTTCTTTTCACATTAGTCCGTAACATTGACTAAATGCCTTGCTTCCTTATAGTGTGGTTTCTTCAAGAGAGATAAGAAAGATCATTATGATGCCAAATATCACAAGGCTGAAATCCATGCTCAGCCATCTGATAAAGAGAGGCTTACTTCTGATGCATAGTATTGATCAACTTCTGTAATTGGTAATTGATCAGTTTTTTTTTGAATTTGTTAGCTGCTGCGGGACATGCTTTTTGGTTGTGGTGGCTAATGACTGGAAGCTTGCTGCATCTGTTTCCATTAATTGCTGCGTTTTCAAAATATCAATTTGCGCTTGCTTATGTCGTTTATAACCGTCTCTCGCTCTCTCAATGCACGAAGACGCAAATCCTTTCGTCAATTATTTTTAACAGCTGTTTACTTGTGCGTTCTTCCTTGAAATTCTGAAGGCTTTCTGCCTAAGGATGGCAACCCAGCTTCTCAACATGTTGGCTCATGATCCAGGTGACAGATTGTGCCCATGGAGCTATGTTATTCTGCTGTGGAAAAAAAGGAAATGTTCTAAGGAGTCCCCGGGCTCCGTTCTTCATTGAGAAGATGGGTTCTATCAGGAGCAAACTAGACATGACATTAAATGCATCTGCACGCATCAATATGCAGATTGTAAAAAAATGGAAATAGAATCATCTGGAAAGAAGAGGGGATGATAGATAATTGATTACGGTCAAAGACCAGGCCGCATAACACAGTAAAAACAGCGTTCATAAAGATAAAATATTCAATCAGAGCAGATTGCAGCAATAGCTTATGAGTTAAAACTGAGATATATACATACACCCGTACAACTGAGATTTGGGCTACCATAAAAATTGACCCTGAGGCACCCCAAAGGCCGACTTCAGCATTTCCCTAGTAAGCTATTTTATTCTAGAAGATGATCTGTGCCTACAAATCTGGGCGCAGAATCTGGCTACCAGCCAGGTCGTCTTGTGATCTTTGCCTAGATCGGTGAGCCTCTTCAGCAAAGGATTAATGGTGTCTCTACGAATCTCAACATAAAAAGGACACCTAAAAAATATATGTTTGGGGCTTCCTATTTCCCCTAATGGAGAGGGGATGACAATTGTCAGGATCCCTCCGTTCTCCGAAGTTGTTGTTCACCTTGGGAGGAAATCCCTCACTGTGATTCCTGCACCCACCCTGGCCAAAGCAAATGTGAGCTCCAGAAGAGGGATTTTCCACAGCAAAGGAGGAATTAGTTAAATTACCCCCCCCCCCACATGCTGCAATCCCAATAATGATCAGTCCTAGCCCTATGGCTGATGCTATATATAATTTTCAATACCTTCACATTAAACTAAATGCAAAAGTTGAATGTCCTATATAGTTTGGCCCAGTGGCAAGCTTTCCCGAAGGCCACCTTGCCCAACCGCAACGGATCTTTCTCTGCAATATGCAATAGAGGATTGGATGCGCCCTAGATTGAACTCTGGATTCACATGGACCTATGAGGATTTGACATCCTGCCCCATGTTAATGCGTGTGGATCCTAGGACATGTCTGAGAATCCTCTGCAAGGTGTTGGGATTCTGTAGCTGCCTTAGAGGTAAACTGCTGTGGGAAGGGAAATTGTGGAGCCAAGCTGCCATTCATTGGCAAGCAACAAGGGGCTAGGTAACTCCATCTCGCTCACCTAGATATAGGAGCATTTTCAGATGTGAGGCTTGGACAACAGCCTTGGAACCTCCTGTGCTGTTTTGTTCGAATGTGAGTTGATAGCATGAAAGAGAAAGCAGGAGAGACCTGAATAGAAATGAGCACCCGTCCCAACTTTAGGTTTCCCACTGAAATGTGAAGCAAGAAGCTCTAAGCTTGTGTGTGGGGGAAAATGGTTTTCTTGCACCGACTGTGGTGCAAGTTTTCATGTAGGTAGTTAATGAAACTATTAGAGGTGCTTCATTTAAACCTGCCTGTGGGTTCTTTCAACATTAAAAACAATTGTCACTATGGCATTAGCATTTTAAGGTTTTACTTCCCCAATCCATCACATAGTTAAAGCTGCAATCCTGTATCCATTTACCTAGGAGAATGCTCTGCTGAACTGAGTGGGACTTTAATCTGAGTAGACATGTATACGATTGCGGTGTGTGTGTGTGAGTGTGTGTGTGTGTGTGCGCGCGCGCGTGTCCATCTGGACTGTGGGCTGTGATTGCAGTCCACAACAATTAAATCAATGTGAGATTTGACATAGGCTTCAATATAGCATGAGCCATACCATATATAGATTGTAGGATTCTACATATGTTTTGCTCCTGCACTCAGAAGTTCAATAGCTCTATTAACCACTAATGCATGCTGAAAGCCTTTACTGCTGGTACTGCTTTTTCTCGTAAAGGGCTGTTCTCAATTTGTCAATTTCTGTGGGAAGTTTATGGTAAATTTTGAACTTCTGTTTTCTATCCTTAAATATGCATTTCTCTTCTGAAGCTTGCCTTCTGCATGATGCCGTGTGCTGCTGCGAAACCTGAAGTCATATTTAAGTAAATATTATATTCTGCTTGCTGGATTGCCGGGACAACCACTTTGATCTTTAATGAGCAAAAGCATTACCTCTAAAAGAAGCTGAAATGAGTCATTTGTCAGACAAAACGAGCATTTATCTTAGGTTCTGAGTCTGTTGAACAATCTCAAGACTCAGGCACTGAGGTGAGGGGTGGATCCAGAGGCCTATGAGCTCCTAATAATAATAATAATAATAATAAATTATTTATATCCCGCCCTCCCCAGCCGAACCCGGGCTCAGAGCGGCTAACAACAATAAAATAATACAGTAATCTGGTGCCCAGTTACCATGAGTGAAAAATTGGAGGCAAGATAATGCCTGTAGATGTTTGTGCTAATTCCCTGTATCCATTGGTGGTCTTCAGATCTCGTGAGATTTGCAGAAACCAATCAGAAGCACCATTAAGCAGAACATTCAACATGATGAACAGTGAGATCCCCAGCCAAGCTCAGCTTGAGAGACTAGAGAAAAAGTCCCTTTCTGCATGGCATGCACTCTCAAGACCTACAGGTCCCAAAGTTCTTGCAAGCATTCCTCATACGTGGGCGAGAGGAACCAGTCATTAGAAAAAAGGGACATCTCAAGGACATTGAGATCCCAGGGAAACTGGTGATGAGATTTGCAGGCCCATGGGAGTAAATGAGTTAGGCTTCTGGCCTCCAGAGTGCATACCCTGTTTCCCTGAAAATAAGACCGTGTCTTATATTAATTTTTGCTCCCAAAGATGCGCTAGGTCTTATTTTCAGGGGATGTCTTATTTTTCCATGAAGAAGAATACAGTACACGTTGAACCAAAAAAAAAAAAAAAAAAAGGAAATTTATTACCTGTACAGTGGTACCTCGGGTTAAAAACTTAATTCGTTCCAGAGGTCCATTCTTAACCTAAAACTGTTCTTAACCTGAAGCACCACTTTAGCTAATAGGGCCTCCCGCTGCTGCCGCACTGCCGGAGCACGATTTCTGTTCTCATCCTGAAGCAAAGTTCTTAACCCGAGGTACTATTTCTGGGTTAGCGGAGTCTGTAACCTGAAGCGTATGTAACCTGAAGCGTATGTAACCCGAGGTACCACTGTATACAGTACAACGCCTTATGGTAGCTTCGGGGGCCTTATATTCCGGGGTGGCCTTATATTACAGCGAGAGGCAAAACTGGAAGTAGGTCTTATTTTCGGGCGATGTCTTACTTGCGAGGAAACGGTAGAATAAGCAAGGCTACCCCCCCCCCGCAAGGATGGAGAACAGTGCCTACAGGGCATTTCTCTCTTGTGTATTCTTAATTATTTGTCTCTTGTGTATTATCAACGCATGCCCTACTGTCGTGTCTGGCGACTGCAAGTAAAAATCGGGCAGCTGGGGGCGAGAGTCAGCATTCATACCAAGCTAGGAGGGAAGGCACTGGGAAGTAGCAAGACTGAACAGCGTCACTCTTCCACCGAGTAGGATGTGGTTTTGAGGCAGTCAAGTGGTGAGAGGGGTGCTTTCCACTTCTGGTTGCCCCCAGCCTTCTGTGAAGTGAGAAGGCCAATCGCTTCCCTCCCTCCCTCCCAAAGTTCTTTAGAAAAGTGGGGAGCCTTGCACAAGAGACGTTTTCACTGCTGGATGCCTTTCGACCTACCTGGTCTTCATCCCCTTACTTCATCCCTTGTGAATCCTCAGTTTGTGCTAGAGCAGGCATAGGCAATCTCAGCCCTCCAGATGTTTTGGGACTACAACTCCCATCATCCCTAGCTAACAGGACCAGTGGTCAAGGATGATGGGAGGTGTAGTCCCAAAACATCTGGAGGGCCGAGTTTGCCTGTGCTAGAGAGTTGGGTTTTTGTTTTTTTGGAGGGGGGGGAAGAGTTAGGTTTCTGCCTTTCTATCCAAACTGGCACAAAGTGAGGTGCCATTCCCCATTCTGCCCGCCTCACCCCCAAGTTCTGATATGCAGAACTTGAAATCAATATTTGGCTCTGTTTGTCACTTAAGAAATTCCTCACCACCACCAGAGACCATATTTGTGAGACCTTGGCTCTACAGGGAACTGTTTTCATAGTTTACTAATATAGGCCACAAACTTACCTTTTATCTTGACAACATACAGAGTATAACTATGTTGGCTCAACTTTTTTCTTTTCTTAAAAAAAGTATTATTTTTATAAGGTAGATTTGAGATTAATGGAAGTGATTTCTATCTCCCTGCTTGGATTGCGCTCTTTGCCGACTCCTGCTGCTGCTGCTATATTTGGGGTGCTGCATTTTGCCTGTTCTCTTTAAAGGAAGGCTTGTCTGTTCTGCCGGCGCAAAGACGTAACCGCACATCTAACTCCTATCTTGGATTTCCTTCCCCTACAGTGTGGGTTCTTCCAGCGTTCCAGGTACGATGACAGCGTCCCACGCTACCACGCTGTAAGAATTCGGAAAGAGGAAAGGCAGATCAAAGAAGGAAAAACTAAAGAGAATTATGCAAAAAAACAGTGGATCACGAAATGGGATGAAAACGAAAGTTATTCCTAGGGATCACCCCTGAACTGAAGGCTCATTAAAAAAAAAAGTGTATTTGACTCACATGATGGAAGGATGGAAGTCCTATGTAGAGAAACAGCTGCCTTAAAAAAAATATTGTTACTTCTATACGAAAGCATTTTTTGTTTTATAGACCTAACTTTTAAGACGGCTTAAACCAATCTACATGCCTTATCTAAAATGTCCAAAAGCCATTTCATTTTTAATCGAAATTATCAGGCAGGAAAGGAAGAGGGGAGAGAGTCTATAGAGGGAAGATAATCTCAGGCTGCTTTGTCTCGGTCTGGAATGGTTGAGCCAATTGTGTGGGAGAGGCGATTGTCCAAGAGCTAAATAGAGATGAAGTAACCTGAGATATGTGGCTTATTAGAACTCTCCTGCAAGAATTTGGAGTGTGCATTAGTTTGAACTGCATGTTCGGTCCTGTCTCAACCTGGCTAACCTTCTTGCCCTGTTTTCTTGCATACCTGAGCAGCTAACCTATGAAAGATACTATGATCATTTCCCTAAACATGGGTGCTCTTTAACATTTCAGTTCATTGGTCTTTTGTTATTTAAATCTGTGTCTCGGTGGAAGGGGATATCGCCTTGCATGGAACGCAACGTCACTTTTTGTGTGAGGAGAGTCCAGCCACAACACTACACAGACACATATACGGTATGAGACTTGAGTGTGACAGAGTGGCATTGCCTACCTCTCCCATTTGTGGTTGCAACTTCCCAGTGGTAGCAAGCCAAGCATTAACTTTGGAACATGCTTTATATTTCCTGGTTTTTAGGGGCATCCCAGCCACCCCAAAAACCTGGAAGATACTCTCCCTTACTCTCATGCATATGGAATCTGGTTGTAAGTATTCACTTGCGAGAGGCACTCTGCAAATGGTCGCAAGTTTATTCCTTCCCATTTCTAGGATTAAGCCATGGCACTGAAAATAGGTTGTAAACTTTGATGGGAGTCTGCTAAAATCAAACCTTTCATTTTGCCCATGTAAATGAAGTAACGGGTTCTTTCATTTTGGGGGGAATGTATGGCTTGGATTTTCAAAGGCTTTTTTGTTTTTTGTTTTGCAACAGAAGCAAACGCTTCCCAACATTTTGTCAAGCTTTCATACATTTGGTTGGTTGTTGGGTTTATTTGTTTTTTGTTTCTGCCAATACATGTGTATGTGTTCTTGTAAAAAAAGAAGAAGTAGGCATTCAAGAACCGATGCAAATTGGTGTGGCTAAATTTCTAAAGGAGAGGTGAAGATTAGCTTTGTCTGGAAGTCATATTCATGCAAAAGCCATTCCTCCTGTCTGTGAATATATGGAGAATAGGGGATGTTTCTCAGTAGTGAGAGCATGGCGCTTTGCATGTGTTTAAATAGGGTTGCCACATTACCCAAAGCTGGTTTTTTTTTTAAGCATTTTTTTTTTTAAAAAAAAAAGCCCTCCTTGCCATATGTCCAGGTTTTCCCGATTCATTTTGCCACTTAAGGAAAAATCCACCCTGACTCCATTTTGCAACCCAATTCCCGCATGTGTCCACGGAAAACCCGGACATATGGTAGCCCTAATTTAAAGGCACTCCTTCCTTTAACTACTGTACTGATCCTACTGTGGCAAAGGGAGTGGAGTTTTAAAATTACTGCCCTGCCACCCGAAAAATCACCACCCACCAACATGCATAGCGGCATTGACATGTGTACGTCAGGTAATTTTGAAATCTCCAACAGTGCAATCGTATACACGTCTACTCAGGAGCAGGTCCTGTTGAGTTCCATGGGTCTTACTCCTAAATAAGCATCTATACGATTGCACCCTAAATCTGCTAATTCCTTGTCCTAACTCTTGTGCGCAGCCATGGTAGCCAGCATTATCTTAAAATGTGCAATAGGCCATCTTTCAATCATGCTTTTTAAAGATCAGTTTGTGTGCCCCTGTTGCTCACACCAAATATACACAGGTTTGTTTTTCAAAGCTTGAATATTGGTTGTACTTTTTGTATATACTGTAAGTCATTCCTATATATTTATTTTTACCATAAATCTTTGTCTTTGACTAACTGTTAAGCCAAAGATTCTTCTTTTAATGAACTTTAAATATAGTGAGCAATAGTGTGTAAGAGTTCAGGGTTTAAGACCGAACACTTTCCACCAGATGTGCCAATTCTTAAACCTTTGGATACCAACGACTAAAACATTCTTGTAAAATCCTTCTTTATACATATTTCTGATTGTGTAATAGAGGAAGTATTGTATCTTCTGAATAATTTGTGCACTAATGCATACCTGCAGATGTTTTATCTATAGAAGTTTTATATGACTAACTTATGTGGCAAGTGTTCCATGGGTGGGTGGGGGGACGAGGGGGGAGGTTTTCTAGCTCTGTATTTCTGTATTTGCAACAAGATCAACTACTGCAAATGTTATCGCACTTGAAACAAAGGATAAGCTACGAATAAATTTAACTATGGATCTTCACCGGTCCAATTTAAGACTACTGACTAAATGTCCTAAATACCTAAATTTTGATTTTAAGAATAGTTCCATACAGTTTGATACTTGTGATTGTAACCAAGGTATTTGCTGTTGTTGTTTTTAAGCTACATCTCTATATATTACAAAAGCCCTCATTGGTACTGATTAAGCAAGGATCATAAATGTGCTGTAACATTTACTATATATGAAATATCAACAGAAGCTTTAGTATGTGCAGATAGTTTGAGATTGGGTGAAAACTATGCAAACCTTTAAATATCTATCGTCAGGAACCAGACTCTATATGCCTTACAGTTACACTACAAAAAAATAAAATTAAAATAAAGCGCTAGCTGCTGGTGATTATTGTCCTTTCCAAGGCTGTCACGTTCAACTTCTTTCATTCCACCTTGATCTGGGATCACTCAGTCAGTAGAGCATGAAACCCTTAATCTCTAGAGTCATGGGTTCAAGACCATGTTGGGCAAAAGATTCCAGTGTGGTGTAGTGGTTAAGAGCGGTAGACTCGTAATTTGGTGAACCAGGTTCGCTTCCCCACTCCTCCACATGCAACTGCTGGGTGACCTTGGGCCAGTCACACTTCTCTGAAGTCTCTCAGCCTCACTCACTTCACAGAGTGTGTGTGAGGGAGGAAGGGAAAAGGAGAATGTTCGCCGCTTTGAGACTCCTTCGGGTAGTAATAAAGCAGGATATCAAATCCAAACTCCTCTTCTTCCTGCACCGTTGCAGGGAGTTGGGCAAAATGAATCTATTTTCCAACAAGGCTTCATAGAATCAGTCTTCGGACACAAAAAAAAAAGAAGAAAAAAAAAAGAAATAAAACTCTGACCACGCAGTTTATATAAAAAAGTATTTTTTCCCCAAAAAGCCTTAAAAAAATTTAATATTTAAACTTATTATTGCCAAATATTTACCAACTCTGGTGCCTCGCAATGTATTCCACCAAATACTGCTGCTTTGGCTCCGACCTCAGCTAAACAGAGTCTCCTACAAGAGCCTCATAGCAGCACTTCTTAAAGCATTATCGTTCAGGATCCCACAGCTATGGGCTTTGAAACTTGAAAAGGCAAAACTTTAAAACACTACTGCATCTTCTCATTAAAAAAACATACAATTGTAATTCTGGTGCCTTGTCAAAAAAAGGGGGTTGCAAATCCATAGGCAGTGCTAAATTAGGGCTGGTCTTTATAATATAAAGTGTCATCTCAAGTCACGTCACTGGTATATATATTCATTTTATACATTGACTGTCGCTAACATCAAATGTTAAATCACGGCTAAAAATCACCTGTGGATATTTGTATAAAAAGTGTGAAATAAATTTTGTATGAAAAGCTCTTTCTGTGATGGTGTGTTGTGTACAACTTGTACATTTTTTATTTCTGCAAACATGTAACCCATATTAAGTCTGGTTAGGGCCACTCCATACAGTATACAGCAGAAAACACAAAATCAAAACAGCTAAATTAAAAACAAACAAACTTGGGATTCAAATTATAAAACGCTTGGCATAGCAAAAGCTATGCTGTTCTCTAACCAGGGTATTTATGATTGTAGAGGCAAATCAAGAAAACCTATTAGTTTCAAACTCGGATTTAAACCGATTCCACCACTAAAACAATCTAAAGGTAATTCCTCCAGTGTTGTTTCTTTGGCTGATCGACAGTAGGCTGTTAATGCAGAAAAGGCTTTTAATACAGCAGAGAGGCATTTTTATGAGGGAAGCTTTTGAGAAAACACTGCACGGGACCAGTTCTGAGAGCCTGGGTAGATTACATAGGGCCACTTTGTTTGGGATTCTGAAAAATGCTAAATTTCACAACTCGGGGGAGGGGAGGGAGGTAAGGTAAAGTTATTGCCCATTTTCTCATTGGAAGGAAGTCCTAGCCAATTTAGCCTCAGCCTAAATAATGCAATGGATGAACATTGCCAAAAATTTGTGTGAAATCAAACGCTTTGGGAAACGATAGAACGAATAATTCAGGGAATTATTTGTGACTACTTTACCAGAGGGACGCGGGTGGCGCTGTGGGATAAACCACAGAGCCTAGGGCTTGCTGATCAGAAGGTTGGCGGTTTGAATCCCCGCGACGGGGTGAGCTCCCGTTGCTCGGTCCCTGCTCCTGCCAACCTAGCAGTTCGAAAGCATGTCAAAGTGCAAGTAGATAAATAAGTACCGCTCCGGTGGGAAGGTAAATGGTGTTTCCGTGCGCTGCTCTGGTTTGCCAGAAGCGGCTTAGTCATGCTGGCCATATGACCCGGAAGCTGTATGCCGGCTCCCTTGGCCAATAAAGCGAGATGAGCGCCGCAACCCCAGAGTCGGTCACAACTGGACCCAATGGTCAGGGGCCCCTTTACCTTTACTTTACCAGAATCAACAAGCTTGATTTTTAAATATTTTCAGGAATGCAGCAAATAAGGACAATAAGGGGTGGGAGGGCAGGAACAAAGCTTTGCAAAAAATACTTGAGTTTTTTTGGAAATTGTCAGGGGAGGGGGGAGCCTGGTATTTGATGGTCATGTCAGAATTGACACAAATTTAAAAGCGCAGGCAGTCATGGAGCTCTGAAGAACACCTTGGGATTAAAAAAAACCAAACCCATGTATTTTGGAATTATAAATATCCTCAGGAACATGCCTGACTGGAAATCCTGCCAGTGTTGGCTGATTATTTCCAAAAGCCCTTGTTTATACTTACAATGTATTCATTTATAATTTGCAGGGATTTCCTGTATTTAGAACTCGGTCATTTCAATTCAACTTTTAAACATTGCTTTTGTATGTTCTTTTGTACATTTCTGTTTTCTTACAAGTAAAATATTTTTTTAAGTCCTGCTTAAAAAAAAAAAGGAACCTCCTTACACAGTTTCAATGGAACATTATTATTTTTTTGTAAAGACACACCGCTATTAAGGGCCCCTCATTTTCAAAGAATTGTGTTAAGGATTACGAAACTTAATCCTATACATGCGCATGTGAAAAAGGATTGTAGTTTCACTAATGACAGATCAGGTCCCATGTTGTCATTATACCATTGCATTTGGGAGTTCCAGCCGGTTACACAGCTATGCATAATATACTTATTAAATTAGCATGAATAAAAAAACAAACAGATTTTACATGTCCACAATACAGTGGTACCTCGGGTTAAGTACTTAATTCGTACTGGAGGTCCGTTCTTAACCTGAAACTGTTCTTAACCTGAAGCACCACTTTAGCTAATGGGGCCGCTGCGCCGCCAGAGCACGATTTCTGTTCTCATCCTGAAGCAAAGTTCTTAACCCGAGGTACTATTTCTGGGTTAGCGGAGTCTGTAACCCGAACCGTATGTAACCCGAGGTATCACAGTATAGGAAGCAATTCTGTCACGCTGATTCTACATTTGACAGTTCAGGCAGGTCTCTTCAGCAACCAATAAATGGAAGTGGTGTTTGAGAATCAGCAGCCACTACCAAAGGGAGGAACCAACACACAAATTCACGAAAATGGTAGTTATGCAGTAAGGTGTGAGCCTACTGCACTGCAGAAAACTAAGGCCTTTTCACAGAATGTGTATGTATCAGCTCTGTAGTACTCAGTGTAGTGGATGGGGGGGAAGTACTCAGTAAAACATGCATAATAATTAAGATACTGACCAGGTTGGGAAAGTAATCAAAAAAGCAGACTTCAATGGAATAAACTATCCCGAAAGAATAGTCCCTACTACTCAAAATTAATCTTACAATACAATCCTACTCTGCTGAGAAGCGATGTCCAGTGAGAAGTAAATCCAACTGGACTTGCTCTCCGATGTGTATAGGGTTGCATCTTTAATAATGTGCTATAGATTCCAATTCGAAACGCTGCAACGGGGTGAGCTCCTGTTGCTCTGTCCCAGCTTCTGCCAACCTAGCAGTTCGAAAGCATGCCAGTGCAAGTAGATAAATAGGTACTGCTGCCGCGGGAAGGTAAACGGTGTTTCTGTGTGCTCTGGTTTCTGTCACGGTGTCCCTTTGTGCCAGAAGCGGTTTAGTCATGCTGGCCACATGACCCAGAAAGCTGTCTGTGGACAAACGCCGGCTCCCTTGGCCTGAAAGTGAGATGAGCGCCGCAACCCCATAGTCGCCTTTGACGGGACTTAACCATCCAGGGGCCGTTTACCTTCTTTTTACCTTATAGATTCCAATCCTGTTTGCCAGAACCGATTGCTCTAATCAGCCTAGTCAAGTCCAAAAGACAAGACTCCCACAACTGTAATAGTGTATAAAGGACAGTATCTTCTATATTTTCTTTTGCATTGCCTTTTATGTAACTGATAACAATTTGTTAGCACTGTTCTGTTTTGCATCTGGTCACCCTACTCCTAACAGCCCTCACCAAGTTCTATTTTTAATCATGATCATAAGCATGTTTATGCAGCAGTCCCAATGAATTCAGTGGGCCTTACTCTGTAATTACAGCGGTACCTCGGGTTAAGAACTTAATTTGTTCTAGAGGTCCGTTCTTAACCTGAAACTGTTCTTAACCTGAAGTACCAAATTTAGCTAATGGGGCCTCCCGCTGCTGCAGCGCAATTTCAGTTCTCATCCTGAAGCAAAAGTTCTTAACCCGAGGTACTACTCAATTAGCAGAGTCTGTAACCTGAATATGTAACCTGAAGCATATGTAACCCGAGGTACCCCTGTATACACATAAATACACCCTAATATAGGCCCGCCTTGAGCAGAATCTCCCAGAACAGCAGCCAAAGGCGGTTTTCATGTGGGAACTGGGTGCATGAGGGTCTATTTATGATGCTATTCCCCACCCCCACGACTGACACATCTTTAAAGAGCTGCAGGCCAAGAAATGGGAAAGTTTAAACTTTTTTTAAAAAAAAACACAATGATGAGAAAAACTTTATTCATGACTTTTAGCAGACAGAAAAAGGGTGCAGGAATTTCTGTTCTCCCCTTGCAGTGTGTAACAACATACTGTAATCCTATGCATGTTTATTTGGAAGTCCTACTATATTGTTCAGTGGGGTTTGTTCCCAGGTGCGTTCAGGATTGCAGCCAAAGTCACTCAAGACTGTACTCCTGTGCACTTAAGAATCATAGAATTGTACTGTGTACATTGCAAAAAAAGAGGGGGATTGTTATTGTAGTTAACCACACATTAATCAGATATGGTATTTATAAAAACTGAGAGTACCTTTTTTCCTGTTTTGTTTCCCATATGGGTTTTATTTCTTGTTTTTTCCCCCTTCATTTTTGTCTTATCTTACTCTGTGCATTTACAATTTTGTACTTTTTTATTTTTCAATAAAGAATTAAGAAGAGAGAGAGAATAATAGAATTGTAGAGTTGGCCTTACTTGGGAGCACATCCTACTTCTGAGCTCCGTTGTGAGGTGCGTTAAAGCTAACCCAATTCTCGCTGCCATCCCTGCCAGAGTCGTATCCCTGAGTGGCTGGGCCAGAGTCTGGGGCAACCCAGTCTGATGGGCGGGGTCTAATAATAGTAATAATAATGTTGTACTGTTGTTGTTGTTTAGTCGTTTAGTCGTGTCCGACTCTTTGTGACCCCATGGACCAGAGCACGCCAGGCACTCCTGTCTTCCACTGCCTCCCGCAGTTTGGTCAGACTCATGCTGGTAGCTTCGAGAACACTGTCCAGCCATCTCGTCCTCTGTAGTCCCCTTCTCCTTGTGCCCTCCATCTTTCCCAACATCAGGGTCTTTTCCAGGGAGTCTTCTCATGAGGTGGCCAAAGTATTGGAGCCTCAGCTTCAGGATCTGTCCTTCCAGTGAGCACTCAGGGCTGATTTCCTTCAGAATGGAGAGGTTTCATCTTCTTGCAGTCCATGGGACTCTCAAGAGTCTCCTCCAGCACCATAATTCAAAAGCATCAATTCTTCGGTGATCAGCTTTCTTTATGGTCCAGCTCTCACTTCCATACATCACTACTGGGAAAACCATAGCTTTAACTATACGGTTACAGATAGGTAGCCGTGTTGGTCTGCCATAGTCAAAATAAAAAAATTCCTTCCAGTAGCACCTTAAAGACCAACTAAGTTAGTTCTTGGTATGAGCTTTCGTGTGCATGCACACTTCTTCAGATACCAGAAAACGATACACGAAAACTCATACCAAGAACTAACTTAGTTGGTCTTTAAGGTGCTACTGGAAGGAATTTTTTTATTTTAACTATACGGACCTTTGTTGGCAAGGTGATGTCTCTGCTTTTTAAGATGTCTCTGCTTTTTAAGATGCTGTCTAGGTTTGCCATCGCCTTTCTCCCAAGGAGCAGGCATCTTAATCACCACAATGTGGGATACCAGCTGCTAAAAGAGACACAAGGCGCGCGCGCAGCGAGCAACACCGAAACGCAGCCAAAGAAGCGGGTGCAGGTAGCCGAAAGGCGGCTCGGACTGCAAGCCCCGGATTCCCTCAGGTTGGAGCGCCAAGGAGCAGCTCTTCCGGACCCACCCGCCGCACCTTCGCGCCGCCTCGGCCCGCCTCTCCCCCCTCCTTGGCTTGACGCCGAGAGGAGGAGGAGGCGCTGCCGCTGCCGCTGCCGCTCTTGTCGCCCGGCCCCTTGTCCCTGCCTGGCGTCGCCGCCGCCGCCGCCGCCCACCTCCTCCCTTCTATCTCCGCACAGAGCAGAGAACCTGCCCGGGAAAGCCACCGGCTGTTCGGCTTGCAGCTGCCGAGCCTGGAAATGGCGGCGGGGACGACCTGAAGGGGGGCCCAGAACGAGAGCGGAGCGCGCCGCGCCGCAGCTTCCCGTGCGCCCTGGTGCGCCTTGCGCGCCTCTCCGCGCCAAGGGGTCGCCATGAGGCTCCTCCGGGCGCTGCTGAGGAGCGTCTCCCCGGCCACTATCCCTCAGCAGGTGGACTTCTACTGCCGCTTCTCCCCCTCGCCCCTCTCCATGAAGCAGTTCCTCGACTTCGGTGAGTGAGCGCCGCCGCCAACCCGGTGGGAAAGCGCGGCGCCCCCTTGGCTTGCTCGCGCACTTCCTTCCTCCCAGCGGCCCACCATTTTCTTCTCCCCGTGGGACGCCGTCCCTTGCAAGACCCTGCTTGGGGGTCGGAGGGCGCTAGGCCTCCCCTCGGCGACCCTCCCTCCCTCCCTCAGCCATGGCAGGCGCCTGGGTGCGGGCAGCCAATGGGAACGGGCGTCCTCTGTGCCGCCTCCCTCCGCTCCCATTCGGGTTCTGGGTTTGCAGGTCAGGAGGAGGAGGAGGAGGCCTCGCGTTGTCGCTTCGAGCAAAACAAATCCGACTAGGCTGCTGCTTCCGGAGTTGCCTGAGAGTTCAAATGTAATGCTGCGGCGGCAGGCGCAGAGCTGGAAGGGGGACTCCCAGGCTCATCTAGCGCAACCCCTTGCAGTGCAGGAATGTCAACACGCGGGCGGGGACCCCATCCAAGTTGACCCCGCTTAGCTTTGCAAATAGGCTCACGCTTTTATTGCAGCAGCAGCAGCAACAACAACACATTGCATTCCCGAGGCTGAGTAAACACGCTTGTGGTTGGCGGTGCCAGTTTTAATTAAGAGCTTTCATTAACACGCGCGCCCAAATTCTCTTGCTTAGTGTGCCAAGCGACTGATTCCAGCAAAGGGAAATTGCCACGCAGCCACCTTAACAGGCGAGGAAGGGATTCTTCTGGAGTCTGAGCAGAGAGGTGTGATGTTGCCGTGCAAATAATTCAGCTTTATTGAATCTAGCACTTTTCTCTCTGCTCAGATGTGTCTTAGTAAGTGATGGCCCTTTTTATCCTGGAACGGTTTTCTGCTCTGGTTGTCATTATTGCAGAGGCCTGCACTTCCCAATCATAGTGTGCGGAGTCCTCTTCTAAAGCCAGGATTCCATAATGTTAATTTCTCCTCAAAGTGGACCATTTATAAAATGGACTTGTGTTTGTGTGTGTGTGTGAATGGCTACTTTTCCTTATTTATTGCAAGTGGCCCTGCTGAATGTTTTATACAACATGTGCATATTGCATCAGCTAAACTCTACACCCTTATCTGTTGAGAAGCAGTAACGTCCTATGATATCAGCCTGCAAGCGCCAGGTTTATATAATATCTTAAAAACATTTCAGCAATATTGTTGACTTCCGGAGGCGGCGCGAAGCAAGCAATGGCGGTCCTCTTTGCGCTGCGAAGAGGGGCTCCGCAGAAAAGGGTCGTTCGCTGCGGCAAAGCGACGACCCATTAAGAAAAACTACGAGCAGAGTGAGCTCGTGGCCGTGGGATCCGGCGGGCACCTAGAGCGACCCCCAAAACGAAGAAGGGACCCCGTAAGGGGCTCCGGAAGCGCGGAGGGGAAGCGGTGCTGTGGATTCATCGCTCTTTCTGTGGGAGTGAAGCCGCGCGGCTGTTGCGGATGAGCGCCGACCTTTCTTCCTTTTACATTGGATTACAAACCAACTACTCGTGAGTAAGATTTACTCAAAATTGGATTACAAATTTACGAATTTGGCTGAAAGCGGGAGGCGAGAAAAAGGAAGTCCGTCTCCCGAGGATGCTAGTGATCAAAAGCAAAGATTTGACAAGCTGGAAGCAGTGCGGAGAGATTTTAAAGTGAGACATCATACGTTCGGAAAAGTCGGAAACTGAAGCAGGCAAGTTACCTTTATTTCCTTGCTATTTTCTGTACCTTATCTGGGGACTTTCTCCTCCGCCGGACTTTTTTAAATTTTAAAGACTTTAAAACCCCCAGTCTCGGGCTTGCAGTGGGACAAAAGGCTACTTTGCGGATATACTTATAAATTTGAAATGGACACTTAGAGGCATTACTGTTGGATACAATTAAACAACTGTACTTTTGCACCTTTTAAGAAGCTTATGGCAACATTGTGAGAGCTCTGCTAGAGGGAAAAGGTCTTTTCCAAGGATCAGCGTTAATTTATTTAACTTAAGGAACTTTAATGGCGTCTGAAACTTTGTTTCTTCTTCCCTGAATTGCAACTTACTCCCTCTAGTGGAACTTGGGACTTACAATTTCCTGAGAACTAACTTTGCTTTGTCTTTCTGTGGTTGGATTGTTTACGCTTGTGCCTGCCTTTCTCATGAAACTTTTGACAGCCTGACCTTGAATCCAAAGACAGGTGTGGAATGAGCGATAAAGTAAAAACAAGAGCTGCGTCGAAGGCAGGGAAAGGCAAACTGACACAAACAACCCTGTTTTCTCAGGGACGCAGATCTTCAGTCCCTGCCGTTTTACAGACTGCACCCTCGCCAACAACACCAGCTGAAGAAGCTGAACAACCAATAGGTGAGGATATGGCATCTGGAGGATCTAACACTCTTTTAGAGGAAATGTTACAACAATTCGCAATTTTGAACAAAAAAGTGGATGATCAAACTGCAAAAATTGACTTAGCCACATCTTCAATTACCAAACTTTCGGAACAGGTGGCTAAGCATTCACAGGATATTGGAAACTTAAACGACGTAACATCTGAAAATCGAAAATTGGCGGAGGCTGCGATTGGGAAAGCAGAGGCCGCAGCCAAAGGAGTGGAGGAATTGAAAGGAGAGGTAAGACCGCTCCACAAACATATCACAGACCAGCAGGCCTACCTGTCTTTGGTGGAACTGCGAAACAGGGAAAATAACCTGAGATTACGCTCTATCCCAGAGATTGAGAAAGAGGATTTGACCGGCTTTCTAACGGCAGAATTTTCCAAATTCTGGGGTATAAATCAAGACACAGATTTCAAAATAACGACTGCATTTAGATTGGGAAGAGTCGCTGGGAAGGACAGGCCTAGAGACTGTTTGATTATTTTAAGGACTAAACAGGAGAGAGACAAGCTACTTGATTTACACTTCAATAAAGCACTTGTGATCCAGGATAGAAGAGCACAAATTTACAAAGATATTCCCAAACAATTACTGGATCTAAGAGCCAACTACACTGACCTAACTGGACTTCTGAGAGGTAACGGAATACCTTACAGGTGGGAGTTTCCACAAGGCGTCTTATTTAAATACAAAGGAAAGAAGATAAAAATCAAAACGAAAGAGGATTGCCAGAAGTTCCTACACGATCACGGAGAAGACCTACAGAAAGGAGCAGCTATTTGGCCACCACCAGAGTCAGGGAAAGAGTTACCACCTTCGGACTCGGACAAAAAAGAAGACACCCCACAAGACTAACAACAGATTGATACAAGATGTCTCTGCAGCTGTATAGTTGGAACATTAATGGCGCGAATTCCCCAGAAAAACGCAAACGGATCTTCCATATCCTAAAGAAAGAGAACTTGGACATAATTTGTTTGCAAGAAACCCATGTGACAAGGGCTCACAGGAAGGTGTTAACAAATAAAAGATTAGGCCAAGAATTTATCTCATCAGATAGAGTCAAGAAGAGAGGCGTGGTGATTTACGCCAAAGAGACTCTTTCACCGAAATTTTTGTTTAAAGATGAACAAGGAAGAATCCTGGCTATTGAGATTTCGACCCAAGGAGAGAAAATTTTGATATTAGGAATTTATGCACCAAACGAGGGGAAATCAGAATTTTATAAGAAGCTGCATGAGACATTATTGGACTATCTGGACTATTCGAACATCATTATGATGGGAGACATGAATGGGGTTGTCTCTACCTTTATGGATAAGTCACAGAACCAGAATTTGACTAAAGATGGAAGACTACCAAAAACTTTCTTTGAACTAACTGACAATATGGATTTAATTGACTCATGGAGGACGAGAAACCCCCTCGGTAAAGAAGGAACTTTCTTTTCTGAGGCCCACCTGTCATGGACAAGGATCGACCAAATTTGGACAACTAGAGGGCTGGCACCTAAGACCACAAAAATAGAAATCTGCCCAAAGACTTGCTCCGACCATAACGCTTTGAAAATGGAAATGAGATTTACTACTGCCGACTCCTTCAGATGGAAAATGAATGACAACCTGCTAAGAGATCAAGAGATTGTAAAGAAGGCCCAAAAAGCTTTAAAGGATTATTTTGAAATCAACTTGAACACCTCGGTGGAAAAAAGAATAATCTGGGACGCGAGCAAAGCTGTTATGAGAGGGTTTCTGATACAACAGAATACGATTAAGAAAAAACTCTGGAATGGTAAAAAGGACAAGATATTGGAGAAGATAAGGGACGGCGAGAAAAAATTAAGATTAAACCCAAAATCCAAAGAGACCTTAAGAGAAATTAAATTCCACCAGTCACAATATGCGCAATTGATCAACCAAGAAGTGGAATGGAGAATTAAACAAATGAAACAAAGATCATTTGAATCGGCGAATAAATGTGGGAAACTGCTAGCTTGGCAGTTGAAAAAGAGACAAAAATTAAACTATGTTACCAATCTAGAAGTTGAAGGAAAGAACATCCAGAAACCGGGAGAAATTAGAAAGTGTTTCCAGAAATATTTTAAAAAATTGTATACACAAGGACCCGAGGATGTAACCGAGATAGAACAATTCTTGAAAGAAAATGGTCTTCCAGAAATATCTCAAGAGAAGAGATCAACCTTGAATTGTAAAATAACACAACAGGAAATCGAGGATGCCATTCAGAATATGCAGCTGGGCAAATCTCCAGGACCTGATGGACTTACCTCCAAGTATTATAGGACGCTAAAAGACTATTTGATACAACCACTAGAGGAGGTTTGTAACCAGATTATGGGGGGAGGGAAGGCACCAGATACGTGGAAAGAAGCATTCATCACATTGATACCCAAAGTGGAAACTGAAAAAACTCAACTTAAGAACTACCGTCCCATCTCACTCCTAAATGTGGATTACAAAATATTTGCGGATATTTTGGCCAACAGATTTAAAAAAGTATTAAATGAGATAATCCATAAAGACCAGGCCGGCTTTCTCCCAGGTAGACATTTGTTTGACAATACCAGGAACATTATTGATATCTTGGAACTTTTACAAACAAATATTAACACCAAAGCAGTATTGATCTTTATAGATGCGGAGAAGGCCTTTGACAACATTTCCTGGAAATTTATGAAGAAAAATTTGGAAGGGATGGGAGTGGGAAGGGGGTTTGAGAATGGAATAGAAGCAATCTACTCAGAACAAAAAGCTAAGTTGATAGTGAACAATGTGGTGACAGAAGAACTTCATATTGAGAAAGGAACACGACAGGGGTGCCCCCTATCCCCTTTATTGTTTATTTCAGTCCTGGAGGTTTTGCTGAACATGATAAGGGAGGATCGGCAGGTACAAGGAATACGGGTCGGAGCGAAACAATATAAACTGAAAGCATTTGCAGATGACCTGGTTTTAACACTACAGGAGCCAGAAGCCAGTACAAAAAGAGTTTTAGAACTGATCCAGAAATTTGGTTGGGTGGCGGGTTTTAAGTTGAACAAGCAAAAAACTAAAGTCTTAGGGAAAAACTTGACGGCCATGGAAACAGAAGGGTTTCAGAAAGAGACAGAACTAAATATTGTTAAGAAAGTGAAATACCTGGGGGTCAATCTGTCTTCTAAGAATTTGAATCTATTTAAAGATAATTATGAGAAATGTTGGTTAGAAGTTAAAAAAGATTTAGAAATTTGGTCAAGACTGAAATTATCCTTGTTAGGCCGAATTGCAGCTATAAAGATGAACGTTTTGCCAAAGATGTTGTTTCTGTTTCAAGCCTTGCAGATTGTGGACAGAGTGGAATGTTTTGGAAAGTGGCAGAAGGACATTTCTAGGTTTGTCTGGCAGGGCAAAAAGCCCCGAATAAAGTTTAAGATATTAACTGATGCAAAAGAGAGAGGGGGGTTTGCCCTGCCGGACCTAAGGTTATACTATGAAGCGGCAGCCTTCTGCTGGATGAAAGATTGGATTCTATTAGAAAACACTGATGTCCTAGATCTGGAAGGCTTTAACAATTCGTCAGGTTGGCATGCGTATTTGTGGTATGACAAGGGTAAATCATATGGAATGTTTAAAAACCATATTGTCAGAAAAGCAATATATATGGTCTGGAAAAAATACAAAGACTTATTGGAAAGTAAAACTCCGAGGTGGATCTCACCAATAGAGGCCAAAGCTCGGAAAACAACCAATATGGAGGCTTATTGGCCGAAATATTGGGAAATAATAGAAAATATTGAAGGTAACTGGAGATTGCAGAGCTTTGAAAAATTAAAGGATAAGGTGCAAAATTGGCTGCATTATGCCCAAATCAATGAGGTTTTTAAGTTAGACAAAAAAACAGGTTTCCAGGTGGAAAAATCGAAACTTGAGACAGAGTTGCTTGAACCAAAGACCAAGTTATTATCCAGAATGTATAACTTGCTGCTTAAATGGAACACTCAAGATGAGACAGTTAAATCAGCAATGATAAAATGGGCTCAGGACATTGGTTATAATATTATGTCTGATGACTGGGAAAGGTTATGGACCACCGGTATGAAGTTTACTGCATGTAATGCTCTGAAAGAAAACATTATGAAAATGGTATACAGGTGGTACATGACCCCGGTTAAGTTAGCTAAGATTTACCATCTGTCCGATAACAAATGTTGGAAATGCAAGGAAGCTGAGGGAACATTCTTTCACCTCTGGTGGACCTGCCCAAGACTGAAGGCCTTCTGGGAAATGATCTATAATGAGTTAAAAAAGGTGTTTAAGTACACTTTTCCCAAGAAACCAGAGGCCTTCCTTCTGGGCATTGTCGGCCAGAAGGTGTCTAAAAAGGATAGAACCTTTTTTATGTACGCTACAATAGCAGCAAGAATTCTTATCGCTAAGCATTGGAAGACCCAAGATTTGCCCACACTGGAGGACTGGCACACGCAACTGATGAACTACATGGAATTAGCCGAGATGACTGCAAGGATCCGAGACACGGGAGAAGAAGCAATGGAGGAGGACTGGAAAAAATTTAAAGACTATTTGCAAAAGTATTATAAGTTATATGAAACATAAGATGTCGTGTGATTGGGAATCTAGCCCCAGTAACAAAACTTAATTATTTATGAAATTTGATAAGATTTACGAAAGAACCAAGGTTTAAATGGGTAAAAACGATATTATGGTATATTGCTTAGAGTATATGTTGATCAAGAGATTTAAACTTAAATTGTAATTGAAAATAGAAAGAAACACACGAAATAAGGATATAATTTGCTGATAAATTTATTGTCAAGAAATGCATTCTGCGAGGGATGGGGGAAGTCCAATGGAAATTTGAAATGAGTTATCGAAATGGTCGTGTTTTTCTTTTTCCTTTTTTTTCTTGTCTTTTTTTCTTTTTATCTCTTTGTTATTTCTGCAAAAAATGTAATAAAAATTATTATAAAAAAAAAAAAAAAAAACATTTCAGCAATATTGTTCAAATCTAATCTGGTTTGTAGTCTGCCATTTGCCTCAATGTATCTAATTGCAGCACTCTTAACACTACCATGTGTGACATGGCAGCTGATATGTTGTATTCAAACAGTGTACCTGATAGCAGAAACATTATGAAGACTAATTTGGACTTTATGCGATAATTTCGCTTTTGCTAAGTACACCTCCGTGTTTGGTGTTTACAGTGCTCAGTAGCGTAAAAAATGTGAAGGAAAATGTGTATCTCCAAATATTGACATGTATCAGGCAAGTGTGGTGAATGAGCTCTAAATTGAGCATTAGCTAATACTGTGGTGATATTGCTAGGAAATGAAAAAATCATTTTGCCACTCTTCAAGAGTGTGGGGTGGTTGTTTTTCTTATAGCAGTTGTGTGTTGTTGGCATTTCAACAGTGTTACACAAGAAAAATATATTGCAGTGTCAGTGGCTTCTGTTGCATTGCTCATAGAGTACATAAGGATTTTTGCTAAACTTGAGCAAAGCTACGTGCTTGCTTCTTGTCCAAATCCCTTTTGATAGAAACCAATGTTACTAATTTAATGCAGACCTCAACCTAATTTCTTTGTGGCAGGTGACAGATGCGCCCGAAAGGATGGGAGTAGGGTAGGACGAGGGAGGAATGGGTGAACAGCTCAATTGGATGGAGTAATGGAAGGAAGGTGAAGGTTCATATCTCTAGCAAGAGCTATTTGACCCTCCCCTCGCAGCCCACTGGAGGAAGAGAGAAAGAAAAAGGGAGACCTGCCCACTGCCAGATTGTGGTCCATAACAGATTACCCTCAAGTTGATGTAGGGGTGACTAGAAGTGTCTTTTACCAACTTTGGGTGGTAAGGAAGTTACAACCATTCCAGGATTGAGATAACTTAACCTTGATTGCCCATGCTCTGGTAACTTCAGAGTTGGATTACTGCAATGGGCTCATGGATAGCTCAGTTGGTTAGAGCATGGTGCTGATAACCCCAAGGTTGCAGGTTCGATCCCTGTAAGAAACAGCTGTGTATTCCACAGAGCAGGACTTTTCATGTGACTGTCCCTGACCTGTGGAATAGAACAGCATTCCTGTTGAATTATTTCCCAGCTGGCTAAATAGTTTTTTACTACCAAATTTTCAGGATTCAGTCATGTTTTATATGCATTTGCTGTTTTTGTGTTTTTAATTATCTTGTGTGTAAATCGCGTTGAGGCAGTGGTTTAGAAGGTGAGTAATAAATTAATTGTCAGAATAAGAATCATTATGTAGCCCTCCTTCACAGGAAAAGGGTTCCCCATTTAGGATTTAAATGTTCCATATATTAGTGTGTGTGTGTTTGTTTTTGTGGGAGAATAACTACAAATTCTGTCCCCACATTTCCTTCTTCCTCATGAATTTGCACATTTCCATACTTGGGTTCAATGCTCCCTTTATAAAATAACATCCAGTGGTTCTGCAGATACTGTTTGATTCCTATATTTCCCCCCCCCCCTTTAGGATCTGACAATGCATGTGAGAAAACTTCGTTTATGTTTCTGCGACAGGAGTTGCCAGTAAGATTAGCAAACATAATGAAAGAAATAAGTCTGCTTCCAGACAACCTTCTCAAAACTCCTTCCGTTCAGCTCGTCCAGAGTTGGTAAGAATCAGTTTTTAAAAACGAAAAGCAAAACTGAACTTGAGTATTTAATAGACACAGCAAGTGATGATAGAAAATGTGAAGTTCCTTCACTTATTTTTTACGTACCTTTGCTGCGTGTTTTCTTCTCACTTGTGAGGAAAGATTTGGAAGCTGAAAGCAGCCCTTTAGCCCTCTCCAATGTTATTCTGCTGAGTTAATGATCTCGACTTTGTTAGAAAATGTTAGCAGGAAATGGCTAATAATTTCAGCTAGACTATATATATATGACAAAGGCCAACCGTGCGGAAATTGTGTTTATAGGTACGTCCAGAGCCTTCAGGAGATCCTTGATTTCAAAGACAAAAGTGCAGAAGATGCAGAGGCTGTTTCTTGGTAAGTGCATTTTAATGCATCTGAATATATTGTGGCAACGGATTCTCTACACTCTTTGTGTGCAGCTGTTATTTTGCTTTGAGAAGATGAGTGTCATCCTTTTATGCCATTGACGTTAAGGGCAGTCTTCAAGATTACAGTGGTACTTTTGGTTGTGAATGGGATCCGTTCCAGAGGCCCGTTTGCAACCTGAAAGGAACACAGTCCGTGTCTGTGTGCGCGCGGGTTGCGATTTGCCGCTTCTGCGCATGCGCGCAACATAATTTTGCATGAATGCGCGAGCGGCGAAACTCGGAAGTAACCCTTTCTGGTACTTCCGGGTCACTGCAGGACGCAACCTGAAAACGCTCAACCTGAAGCAAATGTAACATGAGGTATGACTGTATTCTGAATGAAGAGAAGTCAGAGGTAGACACATCTTTATTAAGCGTCTAAAATAACAAGGGTTGATGGACCTTGCTTTGAAAATGATCACAGCTATGCTAACAGAGATAGACCCATATTTGAAAGTTCAAATTTTTTCCTCAATTTTTGCTTCCTGGATGATTTGTTGAATAGCAAGATACTATTTTTTTTTTTAGACCATTTATTTTTATTTATTTTTTTGCACTGAATAGTTAAGTGGAAGCTGTGACTCTTGAGCAGGGGTGGGGAAATATTGGCCCTTCAGGACTTGCATCAGCCCACAGTCAGCATAGTCCGTGGGAATTGTAGTACAGCAATATATGGAAGACCATAGTTTAGCCACCTCGGGCCTTTAATGTGCCTTAGACCCATTTCACAGAGCATGCACTTGGTTTCAGTTTTACAGATACTGTGATAACAATCCGGAATCGTCACAACGATGTCATTCCTACCATGGCTCAGGGCGTGATAGAGTACAAGGACCACTATGGTGTTGATCCAGTGACCAGTCAGAATGTGCAGTATTTTTTAGACCGCTTCTTCATGAGCCGTATTTCAATCAGAATGCTTCTTAATCAGCACAGTAAGTACTTCGGTTAATTGCAGAGATGAAATGTATGTGTAGAGCAATTGAGAGTGGTTTTCTTTCAAAGCCAGGGGCTTGTATATAGATCACCGTGTTTTAGCATTTTCCTTGTCCAGGGGTCTGCAACCTGCGGCTCCGGAGCCGCATGTGGCTCTTTTACACCTTTGCCGCGGCTCCGGGGCGGATACTAGCGAGGGGAGGAGGCGCATTGTGCGCCCCGACACTCCCCACTGTGGTGGGTGCTGTACTGGCTGTGACGTCGCATGGGGGCGGTGTGTGCGTTAGTCACGCACCGTCCCGACGTCACCTTCCCGCCCGCCGTCAGATCGCGGCTCCAGAGATATATTTGTTTTAAATGTCGCAATGGTTTTGCGGCTCCCTTTTTTTTTTCTCCTTCAGAAACAGGTCCAAGTGGCTCTTTTTGTCTTAAAGGTTGCAGACCCCTGTCCTTGTCTGTAAATGCCTGCCAGTTTTGTTCTTAAAACAATATATTAATTGTTTGTTCCCTGGATGTAAAAGCTGCTGCTCTTGCAGCCCATAAATTGTGAATTCACTTGTTATCTTCTTCCATTTGGCAGCTTTGTTGTTCGGGGGGAAAGTCAAGGTCAACCCTGCTCATCCCAAACACATTGGAAGCATTGATCCTAAGTGCAATGTGGTTGAAGTCATAAAAGGTAACATCAGGCAGACTTATCAAGGAAAACAGATGTAATAGCAAATCATTGGTGGCAGTCTAAACGGGCTGTTGACTGTGTTTAACATCGTTCGTGTTGTCAGTTATGCCGGTGGTTATAATCAGGACTGTGTGATACTTTGCCAAAAAAGGGAAAGGATTCTCAACAAGTTGACCCAAATTATACATAAAGAAAAGCTGAATTATAGAACTTGTAGACAATTTTTGTAATTTAGTCCTAAACTAGAGAGTGTGACTTCAACTTACTTGGCCGGAGAGTAAACACCATGGATCTAAACAGGACTGACAACAGAGTAAACGTGCATAGGATCATGGTTACTTCCCTATGCTTTTTATAGCGTGTACCGTATTTTTCGCTCTATAAGACACACCTTTTCCCCTCCAAAAATTAAGGGGAAATGTGTGTGCGTCTTATGGAGCAAATGCAGGCTCCATGGCTTCAGCGATAGCAATGCGAAGCCTCCGAAACGCAGTGGGAGCGCTCCTGCTGCGCTCCGGAGGCTTCACATTGCTTTCGCTGAAGCCTGGAGAGTGAGAGGGGTCGGTGCGCACTGATCCCTCTTGCTCTCCTGGCTTTGTTTCGCTGGAGAGGCGCTGCACAGCTTTCCCTCTCCGCTCAGCGCCCCTTCAGCGAAGCGGGAGGAGAAATGGAAGGGGCTCTGTTTCTCCTGCCGCTTCGCTGAAGGGGCGCCGCGCAGAGAGGGAGAGAATTTCTTGTTCTCCCTGTCTAAAACAAGGTGCGTCCTATGGTCGGGTGCGTCCTATAGAGCGAAATATATGGTATTTGGCTGGTCACCGCGGGCGGGGGCTGTGAAAGGCTACTGGAAATTTTAATCCGCTCTGGCTTCTGAGATTTTACCAAACATTGCTCACACACTTTCAAACACGTTCAACCTCAGGGACAATATATTTGACTTTTTTTTTCTTAAAAAAGAAAAGAAAGCTCTGGAAATTAAAATCTGCATTACTATACACTTTTTCTGTACTTTGCACCGAATCAAGGCATGCATGCAGCTGTAGTTAGTAATTTGAGTTGTTGTGGCCAGAAATATTCATAATTGGTGTCAGCTGCAGTCGTCAGCAGTTCATTCCTGAACACTTAAGAACTGGGCTGTCGTTAATCTGTTTCCTGACATTTTAAAAAACTTCCGCCAGGATATTGTGCAGAGCTGCGAAGTGTAAACCTTTAAACAAAATTGTTGTGCTTCATTTTTTTTGCAGACGGCTATGAAAATGCAAAGACCCTTTGTGACCTGTATTACATGAATTCTCCAGAACTTGTACTCGAGGAGAGAAACGGTAAGGACAGGAAGTGGAGTGGGTTATTAAAGGAAGTCACAAGTCCTTGGCAAGGATTTATCATACGCTGCCTCTTTTTTGTGCCGGTCTCCCTTTTTAGACTGTGTCTGCGGTAGTAGTGCTCATCTTTCCATTGGTTGGGCCTCACGTGTGTGATGACTGTCTTGCTCAGTCTGCAGTACAAACAGGGGCTGCCTCTGGTGGATAGAATGTTAATCGGGTATCCTGGGCACAGCCTTAAACACGATGTGTCTATATATGCCGATTTCATTATAGAAATATGCTATGGGGGACCTCGGGCGGCTGCAGGTCTCTGCATTGTGTTTGCACAGTGAAAGAAACGTCTTGCAGGGTTTGCTGTGAAAAGTTCATAGCGTGACCTTGTGAAGTAGCTTTCGGTGTCGAGTTACAAGGGGTCAGCAAACGTTTTTCAGCAGGGGGCCGGTCCACTGTCCCTCAGACCTTGTGGTGGGGCCGGACTATATTTTGAAGAAGAAAAAATGAACAAATTCCTGTGCCTCACAAATAACCCAGAGGTACATTTTAAATAAAAGGACACATTCTACTCATGGGAAAACACACTGATTCCCGGACTGTCCATGGGCCCGATTTAGAAGGCGATTTAGAAGGCCCGCAGGGCTTAGGTTGCCTACCCATGAGTTCATAACTCCACCAGGCACATTTTGTTGTGAGACCACTTATCCCACAATGATAACTGCAACAGCTACACTGTGGGCGATACTTTTTCTTCAAATACTTCTTTGAAACGAGCTATTTAAGGTTTACTTGGAACTTGCACATACTGAACACATTTCAGCATGACACGGGTGGCGCTGTGGGTTAAACCACTGAGCCTTGGGCTTGCCGATTGGAAGGTCGGCGGTTCGAATCCCCGCGACGGGGTGAGCTCCCGTTGCTCGGTCCCTGCTCCTGCCAACCTAGCGGTTCAAAAGCATGTCAAAGTGCAAGTAGAAGGTAAATGGTGTTTCCGTGCGCTGCTCTGGTTTGCCAGAAGCGGCTTAGTCATGCTGGCCACATGACCCGGAAGCTGTACGCCGGCTCCCTCGGCCAATAAAGCAAGATGAGCACCGCAACCTCAGAGTCGTCCCCGACTGGACCTAATGGTTAGGGGTCCCTTTACCTTTAACACAGCCCTGTAATGCTGCCAGATCAGGATTTTATTTCACTGGGCAGAGAGTAAATCGGACATATATACACCATGTGCGACCTTTTACTGAAAAGGTAAAGAGCTGCAACAACCTTCAGCGGTTACTATTGCAAAGAGGATGTGTCTTTATGTGTGCAAGGCCTGTGACGCACAAGCCACGGAGATAGCATTTATGGTATACTTCCAATATACCTTCTCAAATTGGGGAGTGGACATCTTTTAGACAGATAATAAAATAGAAAAACAAATATTATGTACCTGGATCCAAATAAGCATGTATGCGCTTAGTTCCAACATACCGTATTTTTCTCTCTATAAGACGCACCAGACCGTAAGACGCACCAGACCGTAAGACGCACCTAGTTTTTGGAGGAGGAAAACAAGAAAAAAAATATTCTGAATCCCAGCGATCCCTCTTGCTGTTCTGGCTTCTGGGATAGCTGCGCAGCCTGCATTCGCTCCATAAGACGCACACACACTTCGCCTTACTTTTTAGGAGGGAAAAAGTGTGGCTTATAGAGCGAAAAATACGGTACTATTTTTGAAGTTTCAGAATAATATGGTATTTGGGGGGGCAGAGGTTGCTTGTGTTCAAAAAGGGGCAGGTGGGAATCCAAAAATAGCCCTGGATAGATATACAAGCTCTGTTTGGCATGCCTAAAGAAGCTTTTTGACTCTGAGCCATTGTAAACTTCTAAGAGGGCCACACTGTCTAGTCGTGCTCAGTCAGGCCTTGCCAAAACTGATAGTTCAGCACTTGGTTGTTGTTTCTTTGTTCCCCTCTTTTTACAGTAAAATCGCCAGGGCAGCCCATGCAGGTGGTGTATGTCCCGTCACATCTCTACTACATGGTTTTTGAACTTTTCAAGGTTTGTATAAAACACACACTGATATGTTGTGGATCCTCCTTCTCTGTTTTCTGTTGCCAAACTGTCAAGAGACAAGACAAACATGGCAATTCCTGACATTTGATACGCTGAAAAAAAGAGGGGGGGAGGGTAGATCACTTTTAAAGACAAGCGCTTGAGGCTTACACACAATCTACTGTCTTAAAGGAGGTCTCCATAGGTATTCTGATGAGCCACAGCACCCTATCTTGCCCTCATGCAAAAGCTGTTCTCCTGGTCATACCTGATAATGTCCCACATCTCAGCTAGATGTTTTATTTTCATTCCCGTCAAAAGAGTCAGGTGAACATAATCTCATAGGGAAGTAGCCAGTGTAACAAGGAGCTCAGAGAAGAGCAGGCTGATTTTTGAGTTACCAGGGGTCAGCAAACTTTTTATTCAGGTTATAGGATGTGGGTGGTGCTGTGGTCTAAACCACAGAGCCTAGGGCTTGCCGATCAGAAGGTTGGCGGTTTGAATCCCTGCGACGGGGTGAGCTCCCGTTGTTCAGTCCCAGCTCCTGCCCACATAGTAGTTCGAAAGCATGTCAAAGTGCAAGTAGATAAATAGGTACCGCTTCAGCGGGAAGGTAAATGGCATTTCCGTGTGCTGCTCTGGTTCGCCAGAAGCGGCTTAGTCATGCTGGCCGTATGACCCGGAAAAACTGTCTGCGGAAGCAGACAAATGCTGGCTCCCTCGGCCAGTAAAACGAGATGAGCGCCGCAATCCCAGAGTCATCCGTGACTGGACCTAACGGTCAGGGGTCCCTTTCCTTTTACCTTTATCTTTAGGGCTTCAGGTCAAGCTGTGGTCACCAGGACTGGAGTTGGGCTTAGTACTTCAATGTGGGTCTGCAGATGTTGTTGGATTACAACTCTTACCATATCCAGGGTTGCCATATTACAAACTGAACATCTAGGCAGTTGTTGAGCCTTTTGAGGGGAGCAGGCAAAATTGTTGAGCATTTTAGGTTTGCCCAAAGATGCATAGTGTCGCAAAAATTGCCGTTTCTCAGCTATTGTTATGGAAAATCAGGAAAGACGACTGCAATAACATGGGCTGCCATACATCTGGAATTTCCCAGACATTTCACCGATTCCCACCACACGCAGTATTCAGGATATTTCCATGAAATACCGGACATATTGCAACCCAGTCATATCTGACCATTGGCTAGGCAGTCAGAAGTGAAGTGTCCCCATGCCTGAACTGGCATTATTCCTCTATGTTTAGGTGGCAGCTGTGGTCATGACTGCCTTTTAACATCTGGAGATTCCCCACCCCTAGGGGATCCCTTTATGTGCACAGGGTCGCATGTGAGAATGATAGAGTTGCCCTCCAGATTTTGTTTCCATGCATTGCTCTGCAAGTAAAGGGACTCGATTTCATATCTAAAATACAAAATATACGTTGTTGCCTGTATTTAAATTCTAAAACGGCAGGGAACAGAATTCAGACTACTGTTCCCGTTCTTGCACTGCATCCATGAAATAACTTTCAATCTTGAAAGACAGAAATAACCAAATACTAGTCAAGTCGGATGGGTAGCTTCATAAAATGTTTACAAAGCAGGAAGCAACTTTATAATGTATTCTGGAACAAGTTTATTCTAAAATCTTGTGAATCATTATGTGATCACAGCTAAATGGAACTGTTTTATTAAATTACCAAGCTAAAATGATATACAGATATGTAATTCGGCCATTACTTCCATGTTTTGAAATCTTAGAATGCAATGAGAGCTACAATGGAACATCATGCGAATCGAGACGTTTACCCTCCAATTCATGTCCACGTCACATTAGGCAATGAGGATTTAACTGTGAAGGTAATGGCTTTGTTTACTCTCTCATTTCCCACTTTGTAGTCCTGGCAAACGGTTAAAGCACTGGTTTTGCAGTACAGTGGTGCCTCGCAAGACGAAAAGAATCAGTTCTGTGATTCTCTTCGTCTAGCGGTTTTTTCGTCTTGCGAAGCAAGCCCATTGACGGATTAGCGCTATTAGCGCTTTTAGCGGCTTATCGGATCAGCTGATAAGCGGCTTAGCGGCTTGGGAAAAGGGGGGGGAAGGGAAAAAAACCTGCAGGAACTCGCAAGACATTTTCGTCTTGCGAAGCAAGCCCATAGGAGATTGGTTTTGCGAAGCACCTCCAAAACGGAAAACCCTTTCGTCTAGCGAGTTTTCCGTCTTGCGAGGCATTCGTCTTGTGGGGCACCACTGTAATTTTCACCTTGATGTGCATTTACCTGCCATGGGCATTTTTTTAATTACCTGGTCATAAAGTAGCAAGTGGAAGCAGCATATATGATGTCAAACAGGACTGCTAGAGTATTTTGCCAATTCAGGGATCTTCTGATCCAGGATGAGTTGTTCAGCCTATTTTGGACGTGGTTGTGCTCCCCATAACATTCAGATGAGCAGCTGGGAGATGCTCCTGGATCTATCGTTATTCTTGGATGTTTGAGTGGCAGCTGTGGTCCTGAGTGCTTTTCTCCAGCTGCAGCCCCCCTCTTGAACTGAACAGGCCTGGTCACAGTCATAGTAATATCAAGAGTGGACTGTCTGCCATTGAAGAGCGTTCTGAAACTCGATCCAAAAGGCTGCCAGGGTTTTAAACGGAGCCAGACAGGTAGGATGCATTGCTACAATATTGTTTCATCAGCAGCGATGGCCAGGGCCTAGGATTTCTTGATCACCTCCTCTCATATGTAGCTTCCCAAAGCCCTATTCCACATTTGGAGACCCTCCACTATGTCCCTGTGTCATCTGAGGTTCAGTGGATGGTTGTATGAGCAGACTCTCGATTGCTGCCTCCTCAGCTGTGAAATATCCTAACTGACACTCTCTGCTGGATCACAGCTTGTGGTCCACTCCTGGCTTTAAAGAGACCTTGTGGGGATTATATCTTTTGTAGATTGGGGCTGCTATTGAAAGGTTTTCTGTTGTTTTTACTTACCGGTATTTGGCATTGAAAAAGAAATCTTTGGTTTTGTATGATTTGCATTATTATATTTATATTAGCTGCCTATTATTATTCTATCAGAGGGACGTGGGTGGCGCTGTGGGTTAAACCACAGAGCCTAGGACTTGCCAATCAGAAGGTTGGCGGTTCGAATCCCCACAACGGGGTGAGCTCCCGTTGCTTGGTCCCTGCTCCTGCCAACCTAGCAGTTCGAAAGCACGTCAAAGTGCAAGTAGATAACTAGGTACCGCTCCGGCGGGAAGGTAAACGGCTTTTCTGTGCGCTGCTCTGGTTCACCAGAAGCGGCTTAGTCATGCTGGCCACATGACCCGGAAGCTGTATGCTGGCTCCCTCGGCCAATAAAGCGAGATGAGCACCGCAAGCCCAGAGTCAGCCATGACTGGGCCTAATGGTCAGGGGCCCCTTTAACTTTTTATTATTCTATTAACTGAAGAGTAGTGTTATAAATCGTTTTGAAGAAGTACATTTTGTGCATGCAGGCCACCATTCACCATTCATTCATTCAGTTAGTATAGCACACTATACTCGCAGGTCTCAGCGCAGTCCCCTAGGTAAAAGCACAATATAAAAACATTAAATACATAATAAAAAATACAAGGTGTATATTTCTGATGTAAGGTTGGGTATGCCAGCATTTGTTTTTAGCCAGAATCGTCCCCAAGTCCTAATCCCCCCTCCACATTCTAGATGTGTGATCGTGGCGGTGGTGTTCCTTTGAGGAAAATAGATCGGCTGTTTAACTACATGTATTCAACTGCACCCCGTCCCCGTGTTGAGACATCGCGAGCAACACCTCTGGTATGTAGGCCATTTTTATGTGATGCCTTGCATTGGCAGTTAGCAAATTAGTTAGTTGAAGTGGTTAACAAAATATTTCCTTGTACATTAAAGGGGGGGGGGCTTTTCCGGTTGAGGGCAGCATTCCTTTGGGGTAATGTGGGGTGGGGGGCAAAAGCCAGTAGTGGGTACATGCAGAGCTTCTTGCTCTTTCTTGCTTCTCTCACCACCCTTATCCATTTCTTGCCTATCCAGCAGGCTACCAAGGAAAGGACAGATCACTCTTGCCCGATGTAAATTTGCAGAGAACTCTTTAGAATTTAGGCAAAGAGCCACATGAAATTAGACCACACTGGCTGTAGGTTGCCCATACACTGATCCGTTGCTTATGGTGAATATGGGCCAGAATGATAAAAAAATTCCTTCCAGTAGCACCTTAAAGACCAACTAGGTTAGTTCTTGGTATGAGCTTTCGTGTGCATGCACACTTCTTTAGATACACTGAAACAGAAGTTGCCAGATCCTTCTATATAGTGAGAAGGTGGGGAGGGGTATTACCCAGAAGGGTGGTGGGAATGGGAGATTGGCAGGTAGCTGAGATGAGCCTGTTGACGACTCTTAACGACTGCAATAGGTCTACAGGAAAAGGCAAGGGGTGAGAAGGTGAGAAATGGCTTAGTCATGTATAATGAGATAAGAATCCAATGTCTCTGTTCAGACCAGGTCTCTCCATGGTTTTGAGTTTGGTAATGAGTTGCAATTCAGCAGCTTCTCTTTCCAGTCTATTTCTGAAATTCCTTTGTAGTAAAACAGCTACTTTGAGATCTTGTATAGAATGTCCTGGGAGATTGAAGTGTTCTCCTACTGGTTTCTCTGTTTTGTGATCCAGAATGATGTTATTAATAACTAAAGCCAGTATCTAGAGTTCCACTGTTGCATGTATAAACAAACTTCCAAATGCAAAAAAAAAACCTTCAGTGAAGAAAATCAGGCTCTAGTGAGGCACTGTTCCATCAGTAAAACCCTGCTTTGTGCAGTTAATGATGCATGTAACTTGCTCCAGTTCATGGGCAAGAACAGCCTCACTGCCATTTTTGCTCCCTGCTTTCTAGAGTGGTGTGCAACTATTTTAAATGCTAATAAGTTTAAGGCTGAAGAGTCTGTGAGCTGGTGCCTATATTGTTTTGGTGGCTTATCTGGGCATTTTTTTATACTCCACAGCAAGTCAAATAAGAGCATTGTTCAGCGAGACAAATTCATACACCATTAGGTCCTGTGTCTGCTTGTTCTTACATTTCATCTGAGTTTCTGTGCTATCTTCTACCACATTATCTACCACTTGTCTTTCCTTATGCCTAGTGGTTATACATCTGATAATGCCAGTCATGTCACACAGTGAAATTACTGAATATCCATTTCAGATGCCCATGCGATCCTATCAGAAGAGAAAATTGCATGCAGATGCAATAGGGATAAATGAACAGCTTTTTTTCAAGGGCAACTGAACAGAAGAAGGAACAGGAGAGGAAGACCCAACTGGTGTGGCTTAGTGGTTAAGGGTGTTGCATCAAGGGCCTGGAAGACTCGGGTTCAAATCCCCAGTGTTGAAGCTTACTGAGTGACATTGGGTCTTTCTCACAGCTTTGTTGTGAGATTAAAATGGGGAATAAAAATGTATGCTACCTTGAGCTCCTTTCAAGGAAGGCAAGTTATAAATGTAATAAAAATAAATAACTGCAAGCTTCAGTTTCATCTGAATAGGAAGCCATTGGCACGGATTGGGAAGAATATTAGAGAACACCTACCTGCAGTTTTGTCTTCATTTTCTTTTCACTGTAAAAGTAGCTCCCCTTTTCTCATGTTTGTGTCCAGCAACAGAATGCTTTTTCTCTAGCAAATGTTGATTATATTGGGCGGGATTCAACAGACAAGTCCCACTAGCAGAAGCTCACACAAGGACGCGATGGGGGTTTCCACTGTCCTTCCCTCGCACCCCCCAAAATTGGTGGGGGACGTGTGTCAAGAAGGCCACAGAACATCGCAGGAAGGAAGGGGGCCATTTGGATGGCAAGCTAAAATGCTTGCGCTGGTGCAATGATCAGAAGAGTGCAAGTTGGAACTCCTCCCATTACTATTTTTGTTTTTCATGTTTTAGCTAACTCTCTTGTTGTCGGTTTTTGTGTCTCTGTGTGTGTTATGTTTAGGCTGGATTTGGTTACGGCTTGCCTATATCCCGTCTCTATGCTCAGTACTTCCAAGGAGATCTGAAGCTCTATTCGCTAGAGGGTTATGGTACAGATGCTGTTATCTTCATAAAGGCATGTTATTTATCACCCGCTTTGACAAACATCTTTCCATTTAAAAGGCAGGATCTGATGATGGCTAAGTTATATTGAACATTGCCTTTTCCTTTTCTCTGCAGGCTTTATCATCAGAATCTGTTGAAAGACTGCCGGTATATAACAAATCAGCTTGGAAACATTACACAGCGAATCATGAAGCAGATGACTGGTGTGTCCCAAGTAGTGAGCCAAAAGACATGACTACATTCCGCAGTATATAGCCGTATGGGACAATATGTGGTGTGCAGAAGATAGCCTTAGTACACAGTTCATGTTAGGACTGTGTAAGTCTGGTTTACTACAGTACAGCTCTAATATTTTGTATGGGGAGCACACAATTTCACTAAACAGGAGTCAGAAAACCACTTTTCTAGAGCAGCATTCGTTTAAAAAAGTGAGTATGCTAAATTCATTTCAATCATTCCATCTTAAATTGCTTCAGCAGGTAGATCTGGTGTATCAAGTTCTAGATTTTATATAAAAAGGTCAGTGCACAGCTTGTTCAAGTATTGTACAATTTCACTTGCCAAGCATTCTAATGAGACTTCCATGGAAAACTTAGTTGAATTAAAGAACTGCAATGTTGTAAACCTTATCTGGGAATCAGTTGCACTAGCACAGACAGCATTACAATGTGAAAAATACTAGATAAAACATGATCATGCTTTTTTTCTAGGAATCAAACAGTTTGAGCCTTGTAATATTAGACACCATAGTTCTTCTAACAAACCACATGCATTTAATTTCATACATGATCCAGCTTGAGTTTCATTAATATTAATTTGGAGGTTTAGTACATAATTAAATATCTCCCACTAAAATCAGTGGCACTTGATAACATTTACATTTGGCTAGCTTGTGCCTTGTGTTTTTACCCTCTGTAGGAAGTTTGAATGAAAATCTCAAATCTGGTAGTGCATAAATATGTTATTCTTTAGATGGAGTTCCAAGAATGAATATTTGCCTCTCTTCAGAATATTCAGGCATAATGAATTGGATCCCCAAAATGATGAGTTGAACTTCACTCATGTAGTGGGACTTTCCTGCCACCACCAAAGTTGGTTCTGAGAATTGAAGGACTGTCTGGAATGGCATATGATGGGGTACAGGGGCTATAGTGGGATAGGGAATTATGGCGAATTCAGTGGGGCTGACTTGTGGGGAGTGCCTTGCCACACGCACAGGACATCTCTGGATCCAGCCCTTTTATATCAGCAGTTGCAATTAATGCAAAAACACTGAACATGATCTGGGCAAAATGGAATTGCTGGAGAGGCTTAAGCAAGTCCTCAATTCTCCTGTTGAAATTAGTGGTATTTGAAAGTGCTTAAACTTCTGATGAATTTTGCTTTTCAGTAAATGAAAGTTGTTAATAAAGCACAGCCTGCCTCCTAATTTAATGCCACTGATACTTGCACTGATTTTTGCAAAAATGAAACAGGCCTCAGGTTGTTAAGAAAGTTTGGACATTATGCACATAGTACTTTTGACATCTAATTGCTATGGCTATGTTTCTTTGCACTATTATAGTATTTCTTTTAAAACATTTGGATATGTTCAGCTTCTTAAGAATGAAAAGAAACTGGAGCAATAACAACGTATTAGTTCTTTTTAAAAATGTGGTATACTTCCTGATGTTTCTTGCTGCTCTAGCCTATTAAATACTTCTATACATATTTAACTTCCTGTTTGTGCTCTATCTTCTATAAACATGTGGCCAGCTGCCAAGTAGTAGAATGAAAGCCATTTAATTTCACTGAATTCAGCCAAATTCTGGGGTATTTGGTAGTATTTAATACTGTCATGGTAACTTGCAAACTCAACAAGAAGCGGACGAACAGTTGCAGCCATCGTGAACGTAATGCCAGTATTGCAAGGAATAATCAAGACAGGAGCTATCTAGTAAGTTGTGCATACGTTATAGAAAGCACAATTGGTATCTATCTGAAGGGTAGTTTCCCATTGGCAAGGCAAAGCCTATTGAGTTGGGTTATAGTTCCAACTGGTGGTTGAAGGTAGAACAAACATTTTGGGAAGTAAAGAGCTCCCACAATCTAGTTTGCAGACTTGCTAAGCCCAAAGTAGGTCACAGGAGCGAACCTAAAATGTAAGTATAGTACAAGAAACTGAGAGGACAAGGATCAGCTAGGCCTGACTTCCACGTGTGTATGTCTGTCTGTCTCTATATATAAATAAAAATTCAGATTACTGCATGGGAATGAGTGAATATTCAAGTTGAAGTCATTAAAAGTAGGGTGCAGTAGCCTTGTGGTGCTAATGAAAGCTACCCTTAAGGTAGGTACCAATTGGTATTTTTTCCCAACTGACAACACATAGCTATATAGATGGGATGTACCAAAAATTACCCCCAACTAGGCTGGGACCCCCACTCCAGCAAAGAAAAAGAATTTTTTTTTGAGAGAGAGAGATGCTCTTACCAAACGCTTCTTCAGCCGAAGCACAGGAACCAATTTTACAGTATCTCGTGAAGGTACTGGGAGAAAGATCACACAGAGAAAGGAAAGGGAAAGGCTAAGGAGCTGCCAGGGGCTGCAGAAGGACTGCTTTCAGAAGCAGCTCTGCTGTTTGGCTGCAATCGGGTTGTGTTCAACATATGTGCCCGAGGTAACAGGCCCTGATGGTGCAAGTAAGAGCATGTTTCAGCAGCTCCACTACACACACAGCTACCTTCCTCAACAGTCAGTGCGCAAGGGAATGGTGGAGGGACGAGAAAGACAGAGACAGAAGGATTTTTTTAAAATTAAGCAGAGAGAGAAGGGCATAAAAAATAGGTCATGACAGTAAAGTGGGAGCAGAGAAAGTGATGGGTTGAGGAATGAGAAACTAAAGTCCAATAGAGAGCGGGACAGAGAAAAACAGTGTAGGACCAAGAAAAAAAGGGGGGAAAGGTAGCAAAAGCAAGAAACATTGACCTGAGGACAAAAGCCAATGGAAGTTTAAAGTGACATTGCTGCTTTTGCCAACAGCAGGAGTGAACTGGATTATGGGAACTGCCTACTTCTTAAAATGTTCATCCTGCCTTTGACCACCTGGTGGAGCCATAAACCAACCAGATAGTCTTGCATTGCCAGTGGGGAAAAAACAGTTGCTCACACACCCGGACATCTAAAGCAGCTACGGTACATTTTTACTCAACAGACACAAACTCTTATTTGCTGCATAAACCTCCGGTCCTAACTTGGTGTTGCATTTAAATTCCTTTATATCCAGCAAATGTGGCATAAAATAGATAATGCTCTCTTCACCTTCTCTTTGGTTCCTAGCTCTCCCTTGACAATTTTTGCCGCCAACGTTTAATTCACCTCCACAATTGCAATGTTCATGTGATGCCTCCTAGGCAAGATCCTCCATTAAGATGCACACGCAGAAATCAAAGAATGCAGTTTAGCCACTTTGGAGTAACAGAGATGCCGGATTAAAGAGTACAGTGCCATGACTGTAAACATATTTACTTGGGAATGAAACCCTTTTCAGAGTAATGGCAGTGCCAAATGATGTGTTAAGATTTTTGGTGATAGTGGGGAAACAGCAAAATAGACCCACCTGCACTTTGGAGCATCTTATTAGGAAATTCATTATGTCAATTGGCTCATAGAATGTGCTGTGCAGAATGAAACTGCCCTTGGCTATAAGCAATAGCAGCTTAGTAGGGAAGTTTTCAAATTAGAGACATACCAAGCTACTGCTTTAAGGTATCGCAGTCTTTGGAAGTAAAACATTTCTGCTCCGTGAGTTAGTAAACAAAGAGTACAGTAGGTTTGGCATCATAAAAAACCAACAGCACTCACATTTGCACCTGCCTGCCGCTTATGAAGGTAGTATCCTCTATTCATGTAAAATGAGGGACGCGGGTGGCGCTGTGGGTAAAAGCCTCAGCGCCTAGGACTTGCCGATCGAAAGGTCGGCGGTTCGAATCCCCGCGGCGGGGTGCACTCCTGTTGTTTGGTCCCAGTGCCTGCCAACCTAGCAGTTCGAAAGCACCACCGGGTGCAAGTAGATAAATAGGGACCGCTTACTAGCGGGAAGGTAAACGGCGTTTCCGTGTGCGGCTCTGGCTCGCCAGAGCAGCGATGTCACGCTGGCCACGTGACCCGGAAGTGTCTCCGGACAGCGCTGGCCCCCGGCCTCTTGAGTGAGATGGGCGCACAACCCTAGAGTCGGACACGACTGGCCCGTACGGGCAGGGGTACCTTTACCTTTATTCATGTAAAATATGAATTGTAATCAGGGCTACAGTCCTGATCCAGTAGTCAGAGGAACTGCATGTGCACTGCTGTACTATGGATGCTTGTTGAGCCCACTTCCACGCTTGCCTTCCAGACTGCCAGGGAATTTGCATGTACACATCTGGATACGCATGCACATTGTCCCAGCTGGATGATTATTTTAAGTATGTTCAACAATCAAAATCTACTGAAGGTTTACCACTAACCAAAGCAACTGTTTGTGGTAGCAAACTCGCTGTTCGGTCATAGGCACAATGAGTTCATTTGCTATTTTAAGGTTTGATTCCTATGAATAAAGCATTTCGGGAGAAAATAATTTATAATGCTACTTTATATTCCAGGCAACTCCGTTTGCACAGGGGTTGCGTTCTGGGTCATCTCGTGTGTCAGTGGAGTGTGCATAAGCTCGCCACATTCCGCTCCCTTCTGGGGCTGAAAACAGTGCTCGCATTGGCAGTCGCATGCCAATAAAACTCACACAGAATGGTTGCCGAGTGTATTCCCTTGCTAGAGCTAGATTTGGAAATAATTTCCTATTGCAGGTGGAAGAATAACATTACAACAGCCAGGCATTTTGTATTCGGAATTTTAACATTGTACTGTGAAAATTTTGGCTTGCAAGAAAGAGGCTTACTGTGATTTTTATAATAATAAATCCTAAGCATTTTAAAAAATCTGGCACTCCATTGATTAATTGCATGATAACTCCTGGTGTCTGTCTTGTATTATCACTTCAGTGTGGAAACACTGGGTCGCCCCTTGTTAAGGCTGTAACTTTAGTTACAGATGTAAGTCATCTAATTGGTTATGGTTGCTGAGGCTGGTGAGAGTTGAGAGTCTGACAACATCTAGCGGCCCACAAATCCTCTGCTGCGATAATCTTCAGGTGTGTTACATCTATGGACTGCCAGACAGGCTCACCTTGACAACTGTCTTCCTTACATGCAATGGGAAAAGGTACTCTTCCATAGTAGTGGGGTAGGAAAGCTGGGGGGGGGGGGGAATTCACATCTAGCAACCAATATGCTCCTTTGGTTTCAGATAGTACATGGGTAGAAGAGCCTGGACACAAATTTTCACAGCTCTCTAGTGGTTATGGTAGTTCATTTACCAGAAGTAATGTATTTAGCATTAACTCTGGAAGTGTATACTCAATTCTGAGCAAACTAAGGTTCCTAGAGCAAAAACCTCCTGGGAGGCTTAATTCGGTCAGAATCATAATCATCATAATAATAATTTATTATTTATACCCCCCCCCCCAATCTGGCTGAGTTTCCCCAGCCACTCTGGGCGGCTCCCAATCAGTGTTAAAAACAGTACATCAAGTATACACTTCCATAGTTACGTGATAGAAACAGCACTGGGAGCAAAGTGACTCCAAATCTGGAGACATTTTTTCATTGCACAAGTTCTCAATACTCTAGCCCACTTGTATCCAATGTTAGTTATACTCCAAGTAAGCCCACAGAAATAAGACATGATGAACTTGGGTTAATTCCAGCAGGTCTACTCTGAGTCAAACCTGGATGACTAAAACCCTGTCTCTTATTCATGCAATAATACCAATACACATTTCTTCCTATTCTTGGTTCCTTGAATCCAAGTTTTTTGAAAATGCTCAAAATGTGCATTTCATTTACTGTAGTCTTAATTTACAATTGGCAGTTTTCAATGTTTTCTTACAAAATAATCATTTCATTAGATGGGAGCATGTTACTAATTCATGCACATGTAAGTTATAATAGTAAGAATTTCAAAATACAAGTTCTTTTTTGAATGAAATTTATTTCATTTCTCAAAAGTGCCACTCCAATGTAGTGTATTTTTTCCTACAACAGATTATGTGTTACCCAACAGCACATGGCAATTGTGTTTGACACTATTCTGGAAAACAAATGCAACTCATGAACAGGAAGACATTTCGTAGTCTACAGTGTAATTATACACACTGCAGAAACCCAGTGCTTCAATTCATACCTCCTCCGGCTATTCCCATTCTGGTATTAGGAAGACCAATAACATTGAAAGTTTAGTAAAAATATATTTTTGGTCCTCAGTATCTTGAGTAGGAAAGTGTAATGCATGTATTACAATTTGATCTTACATGGATTATAAAACCCCATAGTCCATACAAAAGCGTAAAAAATTGATCAATAAACTTTGAAATCCTGCTTCAACATACTCAGCTTAGAAACTTAGTGTTATCTTATTTTAGAAAATAAGAAAGCCAAGATGCAAGTCATGAATTATATTACTACAATACATTTTGAATTTAAAATGAACTCTGGAAAATACAGGATTTTAAACACATCATTAAGTCAAAATACGATTAAATTAATTTTCTATTATTTTTTAAACTTAATTTTTCCTCTATACAACACTAGTGGCAACAAACTTCTCTTCAACAGAACATAATGACCTGATACTGTCTCTCTATACCAGATACCACCCAACATTATACTGCAATTTATGTTCACATCCTATTCATCAAAACTGTATATACTTCTGATAGACACTTCAGGGACCTAGAATAAGTAATACATATATACACATTACTTAATGCAAAGTTAATTTACTGTTCATTAGTACAAGTTAACGATCTAAATATAAAAAAATGGAAAATATTTCATTTGATGAATCATATAAACAGGGAAGGGCTGTAGAAATGGGAGATTAAAAAACCTATATTGTAAAAGCTATCACTTCCCACCTCCCCCATTCATAATTATACAGTAATATACAATTGTGACACTTCTTCAAGCTGAAGGGAGTCTGATAAAAATAAAGATATTGAAACATTACCTTGGCATAGTTCCACTAGCCCTTGTGACTACACCAGATTAAGTAGTTGCATAGGATATTTTAAAGAATTTTAGCAGCTTGATTCTACGGTGGCCACCACTCTGCCAGTTTTCCGGACTTCTTTCTCTTTCTTTTGAAACTTTTCTTTCTGTTTCTCCAGCTTCTCTTGTGCTTTCTTAATATCTTTAATTTTCTTCTTTATTGTTGATCGGTCATTTTGACTGGATACTCCCAGGGCCTTTCATAGAAAAAAACACATTATATTCTACGAAGTAGAAATATTTGCAGCATAAACAATGCCCTTTGTTGTTGCATGAGTTTTGGATTGTTGTTTTTTTTAAAAAAACATTTTCGGCAGTACTCACAACCATTAATTATCATTACAACGAAAACAACATCCAAATTATTATTATTATTTTGCAAACTACAAAATTCAGCAAATCTATGGAAGGAATACAAATGATTTAAACAAGCTGAAGAGAAATGTTGTAGTCAGAACAAAAAGCATCTTAGCGCAGACAAGAATGGTTTGCAAGTAGTACAAACATGGGACAGCTTAATGTGAAATACTTAAATTTCCTTGACTCCTAAATACATTAGTTGGAAGAACCAACCTTAAGGGGCGAATCCACACATTTCCCTCATATTCACTAACAGTCATAAAATGTCTGCATGAGTATACCCATGATCATGCGAGTAAAGATTAGTGTGAACTGGACTGTTCAACAACAATTCATGGGGCTTCAAAAGATGAAGGGAATGCTTCAATAGCCATGAAAATTGCTATCAGTAGTTATCTGTATCCAGGCCAGATCATACTAAAGTTTACCTACTCAGGCATAGTGCAGTGGCCATTTGCATTCACAGTGCTGAGGTACTGGTAGTAAGAGGACAAGTTGCTTGCAGCTACCTTAAAACCTATTAATTTTGCTGGGCTTCAGAGCAACTTCTTTGGACTGGCACAACTCTCTTCAAAAATAACCTTATGGTAAAAAGGTAAAGGACCCCTGACAGTTACGTCCAGTCGCAAACAACTCTGGGGTTGCGGCGCTCATCTCACTTTACTGGCCAAGGGAGCCAGCGTTTGTCCGCAGATGGTTTTTCCGGGTCATATGGCCAACATGACTAAGCCACTGCTGGCGAAACCAGAGCAGCGCATGAAAACACTGTTTACCTTCCCGCCAGAGCGCTACCTATTTATCTACTTGCACTTTGACATGCTTTTGAACTGCTAGGTTGGCAGGAACTGAGACCAAACAATGGGAGCTCACCCCGTCACAGGGATTCGAACCACCGACCTTCCGATCGGCAAGCCCAAGGCTCAGTGGTTTAGACCACAGCACCACCCGCGTCCCTCAACCTTATGGTAGCACCCTATAAAAAAGAACCCCTGGACGGTTAAGTCCAGTCAAAGGTGACTATGGGGTGCAGCACTCATGCTGCTTTTAAGGCTGAGGGAGCTGGTGTTTGTCCACAGACAGCTTTCCGGGTCATGTGGCCAGCATGACTAAACCGCTGGAGGACCATGACAAGTGCCAGAGTACACACAGAAACACCATTTGCCTTCCTGCGGCAGTGGTACCTATTTATCTACATGCACTGGTATGCTTTTGGAACTGCTAAGTTGGCAGAAGCTGGGACAAAGCAACAGGAGCTCACTCCATCGCATGGATTCAAACTACCGACCCAAGAAACTCTGTGGTTTGGACCACAGCACCATCCATGTCCCAATAGAGTAGCACCCTATAGTTAGGGTCTAAAGAAATACAACGTTCTACATATTCAAATAGGGTTACATTACTTTATGTGACTGCTGTGAGGTCCCTAAAGGAAGGCCAAACAGATGTGCTGCCATGGAATATGAGAAGCTAGTAACACTCTGTTAGCATGGTGCAGTATAGTTTTTTATCAGCAGATGGCAACATCTGATAAGCCCAGAAAACCTTTTTGACTACTTTTTAACATACTAACATTTCATACAGTCAAAGCTTAATGCATTAACTTAGGATACGTTAAAAATGTGTGTCCTAATTCAACAACAAAAACACCCAGTAAAATGAATCTATTTTATGTAACAAGGAATTGAAGGAAGCCAACCCCTAAATTATCAACACATAACACTATACAGTACAGTACTTAAAAGTATATTAGGGACGCGGTATTAAGGACTTAATTAGGGACGTGGGTGGTACTGTGGTCTAAACCACTAAGCCTCTTGGGCGTGCCAATCAGAAGGTTGGCGGTCCGAATTCCCGCAATGGGGTGAGTATCCTCCTGCCAACCTAGCAGTTCGAAAGCACGTCAAAGTGCAAGTAGATAAATAGGTACCGCTCCGGCGGGAAGGTAAACGGCGTTTCTGTGCACTGCTCTGGTTTCGCCAGAAGCGGCTTAGTTATGCTGGCCACATGACCCGGAAAAACTGTCTGCGGACAAATGCCAGCTCCCTCGGCCTGTAAAGTGAGATGAGCACCGCAACCCCAGAGTCGTCTGCGACTGTACTTAACCGTCGGGGGTCCTTTACCTTTTTGTACTTATATTATTAAGTGTGTTCAGATTTTCAGTGCATAGTTTTGGCTTGGCATAAGGCAGCAGGTATACAAGCTTACCTTCAACTTGTCACTGTCAAGCAGCATTAACTGCTGTCCATCTATACATTTGGCTGTGAATTCTGCAATGTACTGCTCCATATTCATTCCCATTAGCCAATGGCACACCTGTTGTGTTGTCCATTCAGAAATGGGCCGACTGTGCCACTGGTTTTGTTTCCCTGTAGTTGATGGTTCATCATCGGAAGTCTAACAAAGCAAATCAGCTTTTACTTAGGTACATAGCAATTTAACTTACTGCATTTCTGATATATATATATAAAATATAAACATTCAAGACTTTGAATTGTTGAGTGCATAGCTGGTCTCCCCTCCAATATTTCAGTTTGTTTTATTATTTAATTCCCATAGTGCAAAGTGTCTGAATACATATATCAATGCACAGTAATTTAAAGAACGCTCATTGTAAATACCTTTATGAAAAAGTGGACTCGCTGAACCAAGTGTAAATTTCCAGGTGCGTGAGATATAGGATTTTCAGACCCTGCTCGATAACTTACAGGTATTCTCAAATTCACTCGTTTTATGGTATCACTGACCGAATGTCCAAAAGAGAGTTTTAAATTATTGCAAAGGATCATAGAGTTTCTGGTCTTCTAGGTGCAGCACTCTAGGTGGTAGGTTTTACTCAGAGTAGATCTACATAAATTAATGGCCCTCACTTAGTCATGTTCATTTATTTCAATGGGTCTACTCATAAGTAAAACTTGATGGCATACCACTCTCTATGTTTGTGCCACATAAAGTCCACCTATATTATACTGTTTCCATACATACATCACAAATGCCCTTGAAATGGAAATTAGGCCAAAGCAAATGAACTGCTGGTGAAAGTCCACATCAGAGTGAACACTTCATGTTAGAGAGAAGGGAACAAAACACTCTTTTTATCTATTGGGTAGGTCTCTATTGCTGAATTCATTTTATGGAGATAGTGAGTCAGTTTTTACAACTTATCACTTAAAATACCACCTCGGTCTGGATGTGTCATTAGCGGAAAAATACAAAACTATTATGTATTACTGTATATTCATTTTGTACAAGAGTGCCACGGTTTCTTTGGTTCCCCAACTTTTATTAGGAGTCTGTAGCTAAGGGGACAAAGGACATACTTCTGACCTACCAAGGCTAGAAACAAAAACTATTTTTCAATTTTTCTAAAGCTATCATACAGTGTTTGGTTGAAGAGGAAGTTTTTCTTTCTTACTCAAGACAAATACTAAAAACTCTTTATTTTATCCTGTGCCGAAAAGAAAAGGATCACAATACATAAAGACTAACCATGCTGATTATGCATCTTCATTGAACTTTAAAAAAATGAAGTACTGATAATACAGTTTTTTTGTTAAAATTCCGCAATGGCATTTGCACCACTAACTCAAGGTTGCTTTCTATATGCTTGTAAAAATGTAGTATGTGATCCCTACTTTTGTTATTGTACTTGCAGCTCATTTTTTTATTGGCTTACTGCTTATTTCTTTAGATGATAGCAATGGTTTATGAACTAACTGCTGCATTGCTCTAGATCAGGGGTCGGCAACCTGCGGCTCCGGAGCCGCATGCGGCTCTTTAACGCCTTTGCCGCGGCTCCGGGGCGGAGGCGAGGGGAGGAGGCGCATTTTCCGCAAAGCCATTTCCGAGCTAGAGAGGAGACGGGGTTGCGAGCTAACCCCTCCCACACTCCACTCGCGGGGGCTGGCCTTTTGCCCCCGCGAGAACAGGGGAATCCCCGGGCGTCCCTGCAACCCTGCCCGCCAATCGGCGGGGCCGGGGAGGCGTGGCCTAGCCCATTTAAGGCCAGGCACGACCGGGGACCGCCCTCTTTGCCCCGTTCCAGCTCGCACCCTCTCCCTTCCTTCCCCTCGCGGTGTGTGGGATTCCACTCCCGGCAGTCCTTCTCTGCCGTCCTCGCTGCTTTCCTCCCCCCCGCTTTTCTCCCTCTCTAGCCTCCTCTAGGCGTGGGTTGAAGCTGCGGCGGCCATTTCTTTAAAGGGCACCGATAAGGGAAAATCGTCGGCGCCATCTTTGTGGGCGCACGTGGGAGTCGCGGGAGCGGCCATTTTGGTTGAGGGCTGTAAGCAGGCTGCATTGAAAAGGGGGCATGTAAGCTGGTCACTGTTTTGAAGGGGAGTGAAGAACACACACTCAAAAAAAGGTAACTTGTTAATTTAACGTTTATTTCTATGAGGAGGAGTAATTCTGAGGGGTCAAACAAAAAAATAATAAAAAAGTGTCAAAAAAAGTTATTTTAAAATGACGAGGATGACATTGGGCCCTCATTATTAATTATTATTTACATCAGGCACTGATTATGATTTATGGTACACTGGGGCCCTGATTAATTTTCTATGGCATTTTGGGGCATTGATTATTGGACATAGCAAATTTTGCTATGGGGCCCTCTGATTTCTAGTTACGTCCCTCTTTTGGACCCCCGATAGGCCAGCCATGGATAAAGGCAAGAAAAGAAAAATTTCTGAAGAAAACAGAATGTTTAATGATACATGGACAGAATCATTTGCCTTCTCTACTGACAAGACTGGTTTACCAGTATGCTTAATATATGGTGAGAAATTTGCAAACAACAAAAAGTCAAATATTGCAAGACATTTCCACAATAAACACACAGCCTTTGCTGAAAAATATCCAGATGGAGATGAGAGACGAAAAGCCATTGCAGAACTTATGAGGAAGGTTGATAGGAGCAAAAATAATTTCAAGAATTGGGTGAAGTCTGCAAATTCCACAACATATGCTAGTTTTGTAGCCGCTCAGGAAATAGTCAAGCACAGTAAGCCGTTCACAGTGTTATATTTGTTTTAAATGTCGCAATGGTTTTGCGGCTCCCAGTTGTTGTTTTTTCTTCGGAAACGGGTCCAAGTGGCTCTTTTTGTCTTAAAGGTTGCAGACCCCTGCTCTAGATCAAACTATGCATGCATATGGGGGCAAACAGGTTTCTTACAAGTTTCCATCATAGCACCTTACAGTGCTGAAGAGCCAAGGCACTTTTTCAGTTAAATTTGAGAAATTTAACTGGAAAGGGAACTACTCTTTGCTACAGCATGCAAACTTCACACAGCCTCCCCACCTGGGCTCTTCAGCATTTCTTTTACTTTCAATATAGATGCAAGGACCACCTGAAAACAGCAGGGATCACGAATGCAAGAGCCACTTGTTCAAATTTAAAAGCAAAATAACTTTTCAAGTTATAATATAAAAACAAGGAATTAACAAGTGATGTCCGTGAACACAGAATACTTCTTCCGAGCCTGTTTCACAATGCCAGGCTTGTCAGCTACTCTTGTAGACATACCGTATTTTTTGCCCTATAGGACGCACTTTTTCCCCTCCAAAAATGAAGGGGAAATCTGTGTGCGTCGTATGGGGCGAATACAGGCTTTCGCTGAAGCTTGGAGAGCGAGAGGGGTCGGTGCGCACCGACCCCTCTTCCTCTCCAGGCTTCAGGAAGCTATCAGCAAGCCTGGGGAGCCCGCGGGAGTTCCTGCAGGGCTACCTAGGCTGCGGATAGCAGCCTGCTGCCCAGCGCGCAGGCGCCCTGAAGCAGAGCGCCCCGCACGCCGGGCAGATATCCGCAGCCTGGGGAGCCCTGTGGGAGTTCCCGCAGGGCTCCCTAGGCTGCGGATAGCAGCCTGCTGTCCGGCGTGCGGGGCGCTCTGCTTCAGGGCACCTGCGTGCCGGGCAGACATCGGCCAGCCCCACAAGCTCGGGGGACAGCAGGGAGGCACAGTGCCGCCATCCCGCTGTTCCTCGACCTGGTTTGGTTTCCCCGACCTGGTTTTGGGGGGGAAATAAAGTGGGGGGGGATTCCTTTATTTCCCCCCAAAAAAAACTAGGTGCGTCCTATGGGACAAAAAATACGATATTTTTTAAAAATACAAATAGACTACTCCTTTTGTTACATTAAAATGTTTAGCACAAGCAAGTATCCAATATTTACTCAAAAACATTAACTTGTATTACTGAAAGGAAACTATCTCCATCCTTCCTTGTAGAGATATGCAAATTCCATTTCTAGAAATCAAGTAAAGGTCAGTTTCTGAAAGCCCCGTTGATGCAGAGAGAGAAAATGAAGAATAAAATCCGGCCCTATTGTGCTGAGTGTGCAAAATCCTCAAGACAACTGGAAAAGAGTCGCAAGGAACAGTATCCATCTAAACTGAATTACGGAGTAATTTGAAAGAGAGGTGAAAGGTCAACATAGTGTATAGACACAAAACTGTTCAAGAAAGAACTATTCATAAGAGTAGAGTACCTATAGGGCTAAATGCCCAGATGCTACATGAGGAGCTGTGAAACTCCATTCTGAAGGCTGAACTTAGCTGGCACCACAAAACCTTCCTCACTGAAGTCTGCAAAGTTTTGAAAGATCCAATTTAGGAAATTCAAAAAATGTTTGGCTTTATAATGATCTAAAAATATTTCAAAAATAACGCAGCAAGAATTAAGCTCTACAGCCAAAAGACTGAAATGAGGAAGACAGATGTGTATTCTGTTAGAAGTACTAATGCATGCCATTCACACAAATAGCAGAAGCATAGAAAGCAATCTGCATTGCCTGATGGTACTATTAATCAATTGGCTGTCTTATAATATTAGGGATGCAATTAAAGTGTTTTCTTCTTGCAATGCAGGAGCAGAGCAGATGCACATTCAGTCTTGGTTTGGCTTCGGTTACATGCAAAGTAGCTCAGTGTAAATGTTGTCAACAATATATCAAACCCAAAACTGATAACAAGAAAAATACTTTTTGTCTCCTAGGTACATTTTTCAATGTGGGCTTATAAAAATATTAAGGTGCAATGATGATAACCTGCTCTTTTCATTAGAGACAAACTTAAATTGCATAATATAGTCTGAATTGTGATATCAACAATACACAGACACACTGAAACTCACCTCGTTTGAAGAGAAGGTTAAAGTGTGTGAACGCCCTGAAAGATTTGGTTCTGTCACTAACCCTGACAGATCACAACTTGGCTTGCTATCGTATGAATCATCTATGACAATTCTACTCTGCAAACAAGTGAAAATAATGTGTTGTTAACTTCCCCCTTGGAACAATAAATCACAAGGAGGCACAGTGTCTTATTTTTTAAAAAGTAAAAATAACTAATCATTTATTTCCAGTAACTCTGAACTAAGCTTATCTACATTCATCATGACTCTCTCCCAATTCACAATACACAAGTATTGGGCTCTTATCATCTGATCTATAGAAACATTCAGAGAGTTCTGGTAGCTATTTTCAGCACATAGGGTTAGTCAGGAATGAATAGGGTTAGTCGTGAATTCATTCCCTTAATGGGGGCTAGGGAGGGATTACACTTTGACCTTAGTTTTCTGATTATCAGAGACTGGAACCAAGACCTGCACTATGGGCAACTCCTGGTCTTGAGGAGCACAAACGACTCTGCTTCCAAATGTTCCATCCCTGCTTTCAAGTTGCAGGCAGAGTAAGGAAAACAGGAAGCAGTATGGCTTCCTGCCATGACAACTTTTCCTTTTGCTACTGTCCTTGCACCACCTGCCCTATTTAGAGCAAGCAGGCCCTACATTAGCACCCACAATGGTCAAGCAAATGCTGAGGGGCCCCCCCCAGGACTGACACTTGCCTGCTGCACCCTTGCTGACTCCCCCTCCCCTAAAGCTGGCTTCCCTAATCTGCCACCCTCTCAGATACTCACCGCCCTGAATCACAATTTGGGAGAAAGGCAGGATATAAATACATTAAGTAATAATATTCAAGAGCCCAACAGGCATTGGCTGAGTCCTCTTCCTGTCTAATATGGGAGGAGAGAATAGCTAGTCCAAAATAACACAGGCTGAGGGGTGGCTGGAATGAAGCACCAAAATCGACAGTAACATGTATTTCTATCCTGACAGCTGTCTGTTACACATATGTATGGTGATGGTTATGGGATTTCATGGAGGCAAAGATGGAACAAGAAAATTGGGAGGACCAGGTATTTTAGTAGTAATTATGCCCCTTAGAGATAGGGGGACCACTGGATCCTGAAGATATACCACTCTGCAGGTGGAGTAGATGGTCCACTACTAGAGGCCAATGGTGATAGGAAAAGAATAGGGCCACATTGTGATGGATCAAGGAGGCCTTGGATTCAAATCCATCTCACTCCCAACAAGCCCACAAGAAGCGAGAAAAACTATGCCTGCCCAGAGGCGTAGCATGGGGGGGCATTGGTGCAATGGCCCTGGGTGCAATTTTGAGAGGGGGCCCAAAAAGGTGCCCCCCCCAGCAGGCTCCTTCATCGGAGCCTGGATGTGGGCCAGAAAGAACTGAGCCTTGGCTGTAGCATTGGTGCCTGTTACAGTTCTGCCCCCTGGGTTAGGCCAGACCCGGGGAGGAGAGCTGCTGCCCACCCTCCTTGGCCGCGGCATACCTCGTGCCTGGTGGCAACAGCTCTGCCAGCGGGTCACTTCTGACATGGTGGTGGAGATGACATGGTGTGGCATGCCTGGCCACAGTGGGTCTGTCACCGGGTCAGGTCTGACCTGCCGGCAGAAAGCAGGAGAAGCAGCAGTAAAACTGCTGTCCACCCTCCTAGGCGGCAAGGTGCCTTGCGCCTGGCTGCAGTAGCTCTGCCTCCGCCAGTGGGTCAGGCTTGACCCGGTGGCAGACAGCAGGGGGAGAGAGAGCGGCAAAGCTCTCAAGCCAATTCTTGGCCATAGCAGCACTCCTGCCAGGTCGGGCCTAATGTAGCAACGGAAAGCAGGAGGAGAATAGGCAGGAGCTCCCCACCTCTCTCCAACCTTGTACTCTGGCACACTGGAGGGTGCCCTCCGCAATCCTCGGGGGCATGTTCTGCAACCCGCCACAGGTAGCGCAGGCATACGCTCCACTGCTGTGCCTGCCTTATAGCTGGTGTATTTAGTTTCCTTCACTCAAAGGCACAAAAATATAACGGCAACAAAGCCCAACAAAATAGGAGGCAGGAGAAGATTACCTGGGGAACAAAGGGCTCACATCAATTGAGGTGCTGTTACCTTATTTTAGTAGTGTATATGAAACAAGCTATGGAAGGAGGAAGTAATTATGGGCACAGGTAAACAGGCACAAAGCCTTTATAGCTTCCTATATTTTAATGCTTCTTCAAACTTTAACCTTCATTCCTTCATTAGATCAGGGAAGTGCAATCCTTCCTACCTGGCCCTATTTCTTTAGAAGCATGCATTTCCCACTCTGAGAACCACAGCACAACAAACCTGACTTTAATAAAACTGAATGTATCACCGGTATTTATCATAGGTACCATGTGGTGACAATTCTTACATAGCTTTTGAGGTCTGCAATAACAGGCAAGACTTATCTATGCAAACAGAAAACAATGAACCACTCTCTCATAACAGTACAAAAAGATGTAGACTCAAGGACAGAAAGGTGCTTTTTAAGCCATATACATTCAAGTGTAGTTAAGCACTACTGTGCTCACTGCAGTTGCAAGTTATCAACCCTGGGTTGAACTGAAAAGGCTAGAGATACAGAATCAGAAAGTTCTAAAGACAGACCTACAACTGTAGCATGAAAAGTCTGGACAAAGACACCATGCATTTTGTTTTAAATGACTGGCAGTGCAACCCTATACATCAGGAATGGGGAATGTTAGACAGAGGAGCTAAATTCAGCCCTGCAGGCCTCTCTCTATGCAGCCCTGGGGCCACACCCACCATTAGCATAAGACATCCAGAAGGTTCCTCACAAGGGAATGTGGCCATAGAAATGAAAAACGTTCCCCACCTCTGGTCAGAAGTAAGCATGATGAGTTCAACAGAACTTACTCCCAGGTAAGTGTGCATAAGATTGCAACCTGAGTCACTTCCCTGCATGGGAAGAACTAAAGTCACAATCACACTGTCTCACCTATCTGACAACTCACAAGTTGATGTGAGTAAACTGTTCAAGCATTGAATGTGGACACAAGCAGGCATAAAAACACTTAAGGTATTTTATGTTGGTTAAACTTCTGCTGGCATAGATTGTACACACTTCCGAGGTTTAGAAATCTTTTCCAAGACCAAAACATACAAAATGAAATGCTGATGGCTTGAAATGCACATGTAGATTAATTTAACAAACTGAAACAAATATGGAATCCACAAAAGAAAAGAAAACTATGGGAAGAGTAGCACATTTGTTTTGTCGAAGTTATTACCATATAGAAAGGATCAAGCATGCAACAACATGCACATTTAATGGGTGGCAAGGACAAAGTAGAAAAAGGCTTCATGTGACTGCAGACAGCCTTGCCATAACCATTGCCTTTTAATGTGCAGATTTTCTATTTTCATCTGTGTACATGTAAAGCCTTAAGTTTTTTCAGAAAGCAACATGATGATGAACTCTTTAACAAGGGAATTTCCACTACACCATTTCCTCCAGTGGAAGCCTCCGTTGGTTCGGAGTTCTTTCTGTGATCAGAATAAGCCCTTATGTTCATGGGAGGGCATGCTTGGATCGCAATCCATTGTTCTTAACAGGCTAGCCTTATCATAACTGGGAAAGCTAGAGAAAATAAGTCAGCACTAGTATAAATACTTTTGAATGCCACAGAGGATCACTAGTCATATATAACATATTATTTCCTAAGGTGAACAACTTGCACATGTTTCGTTTTTACGATACTTGTCACAGCATTTAACTCTTGAGCAACATTAATCAAATCTAAATGTGCAAAGTATATACAAATAAACACCATTTACCTTGTTTCTGTTCTTCTCCTGGCTCTGTTCCAATGCAACATCATGGCCACCCTGAGAAAAGCTCAGAGTGCTACTAGAACTATGCTCTTTATGGCTGTCTCCAAACCAGGAGAAAGGCATACAAGTTGGGATAGGGGAATCTGAATCTGATGCAGATAAGTTGTTGACAGAGTCCTCCAGCAATTCTCGAGAGCCCCTGAAAGAATGTAATTTTTCATCTATGAGCTTTGACAATCTATTGTACATATAATCATACCATGTGAAATAGATAAGACATAACAGTCATATTTTCATCATCAGTACACAACAACACATTATACACCACACAGTTTAAAGCAATTTAATGTTATTCAGACTAGTAGGTCTAAATTACTATGTATAAAGTATTTCAGAAGTAGCTTTCCTGCTATGTTATTTTTTTGCAAACTGGGCACTAGTATGTTACCAGCTATGAAACACTTTAAAAGTAAATCTGATTGCCTTTGAATACTTTCCTTTTTCAAAAAGACTGAAACTGAGGTTCAACATTCTAACAATGAACACGATACAAAATTGAGAATGATGTATATTCATTCAGATGACTGTTCAAATTGCACAATTCATTGGAATGCATAGTTAAGAACATAAAATGCTTCTCTAAGTACCGGCTGTCTAGTGAACTCCTTGCATTTTCTTTTTCTTGCTTCTTTCCTTTACCACCAGATTTTCTTAGGCCCCTGAAATTAAAGAAAGTAGTTTAATAAAACGCACAAATTAGCTAAGTCAAATCTGTCCCAATATATCTGTGGCATACTGCAAAATAAATCAACAGGTTTCACACAATTGTCAATTCACACTAGTCAAGTATAGTAATGGGAAGTGGGGTAGATGAGAGAACAAGTAGATCAATCCCCAACTGACCACAAGCAATCAAGTTAAACTGAAATGACCCACTATCTTTGAATCAGCCCAATTGTCAATTATAAATAGAAATATGGTTCACATTTCAAATGTATTCCACAGTGCAATCAATCATAAAAAATATTTTGTAATATTCCATTATGAGAATATACACTGAAGGAAAAAAGAAGCAACCCATCATCATATAACCTAGTAAATATAACTCAAGATGCATAGGTGAATCCTTAGCTGTGATATATATGGTCTCTCCCCCAAAACAAGAATTGTCTTGAACACCCACAACTTTACATCCCATCCCATCTGTGCCTTCTTTGCTCTGTGTTACAATGGTGGCTGCTGTTATGAGCCAGAGTTCATGTCTCAGGTTTTGAAGGAGAGGGATACAAAGAAGAAGAAGAAGAAGAAGAGTTTGGATTTGATATCCCGCCTTTCACTCCCTTTAAGGAGTCTCAAAGCGGCTCACATTCTCCTTTTCCTTCCTCCCCCACAACAAACACTCTGTGAGGTAAGTGGGGCTGAGAGACTTCAGAGAAGTGTGACTGGCCCAAGGTCACCCAGCAGCTGCATGTGGAGGAGCGGAGACGCGAACCCGGTTCCCCAGATTAGGAGTCTACCACTCTTAACCACTACACCACACTGGCACACAAAGGAACGAATAATTATTTCAGTTATGAGCTATGGACATACACTGTAATTTTACCCTCAACTCTGACAGAGGGGAACCTGAGCATCCTTCTCTAAAGATTCACAAAGTTAAACAACAATAAAAGCATTCCACTTTAAAAGTAACTTGCTGGTCTCATACAGAACCAACTGCAATTTAGCTAGATTTATTGTCTCAAATTTTAAACATAAAAGCCCTACCATAAAAGATATAACCATTATATTTTGTCATGATGCAACAGAACAATGTTCTTTATTTATTTGAATGTGTATAGTCTGATCCTAAAGGTGCCTATCCCAAATTAAATTTATTTCTTATTAAAGTGTGTTTAAAGATTGCAGACTGAGGCAAAGCCATTCCCAAAGATCAGTCACTCAAGCACTGAAGGACCCTTACGGCATGAAGCAAATTATTAAAGCTTTGAGATGCCAGAGGAAGAAAGAAGTTTGAAGCACGGTTCTTTCCACTTACGCGTATTCTTCAAACCAGTGTCATTTTCAATTTTGATACAATCATGCACACAATTATTCCCAGCCGCCAGTTATGCAGATTAGCATCAAATTAGTTTTTGACACATGAAAAAACTGCAGTTCAGTTACAGGAACTTTTAACAAACATTCTATCATTTAAAAACATGCACGTCGTACCCAAAATCTGGGAAACGCCTTTTGGACTTGCCCGCAGAGGCACCTTCACTAGATTCAGTCTTTTCTTCACTTCGTTTGTCATCTGTGTAAAATAAAATAATGACATAAGAAGGCTAACACTGATATACTTCCTAACTTAAAAGAAAGCAAAGCCTCTTCTATAGATAAGCACAACAGAAACTGTATTGTGCTGACAAACATTTTACAATATATTGTTCTCTTTGCTTTTGCAAGGTGACATCAAATGACTGAAGCATACAGATTGTGCAATTTCTTACATTTAAATAGAAGATTAAATATTAAATTTACAGTGTTGCTTACATTAGAGGCATAATGTACAAGAATGGGGAAACAGCAATTGTTTAACTTTTAATAGCAGGAGGCAAGAACCACTCTGTGTGTATCGACAGTTTTTCAGGACTTAAATTTTTTAAACACTAGGAATTTTAAATTACCTTTATTCACTCTTCCTTTGCCTTTGGAGTCTCTATGCTTGACATTTCTGCTGCATCCTAAAGGAGAATTTGGAGTTGTATCATCATTAGAAGCTGGCTGAGTTGTTTCAGGACTATTTTCTGTGTTTGGTTTATATACTGGAGAAGAGTGCAAGGAAGTTGATGGACTTGATTCTAATAAACTGTCAGTGCTTTCAGCATGCTCATGCTTCTCATCTCGTTGATCTACATCACTCTGCTGTGATGAAATGATCTTCTCTGTCACTTCTGAAGATCTGCTCTGGATTATTTCCTCTGTATTATCACCATTATCATCCACATCCTAAAAATGTATTAAGAAATAAAAGTTTTTAAATTTAAAGTTTTAATAATTGCCTAAGTCCAAGGTACCAAATGCTTATGTACTTCAAGTAATCATACAACTACTGTTCATTACTTTTTTATTTAATATATTATTTGTATTAAACGACATGCCTCATACTTGGCTAAGTTAGGGGTGGAGTTTTCAGATAAATTTGTTGTGGTGGCAGCAGGAAGAGAGATTTACTGAAATGTGCAGCAAAAACCCAGCTCACAGCAGGACATCTTATTAAGAGTGGAAAGGTGGTACAGAGGAGTGTTGGGTAAATGACAAAATTAATCTCATCAGTGAGTGCATTTAAACAAAGTTAAATTATAACTGGAGGGGAATCAGTAAAGTGAATACTGTACCAGCAAGTTTATTTCCTTCTGTCCAGCCCCAAGAGATGCTTTCAGCTTTGACCGAGAAGGTGGCTGACGTTTCACTTTCAAGGCAAGCTGGGCTTTTGCTTTATGTGCACTGGTGTCTAACCTTGGTGTGTCCCCAACAAAAGTATCAAAATCTGTAAACAAAACAAAACAAAACAAAGTTACCTAAAAAAGGATATTCCAGCAACAGAACTTTTATCTCCCCATTCCCTCCCTAACAAAATTAGTCAGTGCTCTTTTATAAGCTTGCATTCAATGTCTTAAGTAATCTGACTCTCTATAAATTGAATGGAAACACAGAATTCAGACTCCAAAGCTTGCACACCCTTTTCAGTAGCGCAGCTGGTTCAATAAAATGCCCTTTTATAAGTTGTTTGTTAAGTTCTTTGTTAGTACACAACAGTCAAGACCATACCTGAGTTTTACAACAGAAGGCATACCTTGCTGAATTAGCAAACAGATGGCAATTCAAAGTGGATCGTATTAAAGAACATATTGAATTTTGCTTGTACTGTGCACCTTTTACAGGTTGTTTAACAGTTGTCTAACAGCTGTCTAATACTACATCCCTACTTATTTATTACTTCACTGAGGATACAAAATATATGAGTTCTTCTCATGTATGCAACTTCTGTGCATACCATGAGTAAGGATATCAGGAGATCTTTATTACAGGATGTTGGGAGATGCATATCCCAGTGGTCCTATCACTTAACTCCAGTTAAGGATCTGCCCTGGTCAGATTTAGATTGACTTTTAAGATGACCATTGCACTTTCTGTTGGAGCAGCTACAAGCAAGTTTTCCTCTTAGAAAGAGGAAACGTTTCATTAATATATATATATATATATTCCTTAGCAGGGACTCTTTCAGTTAGGAACCCTGAAGACAACTAGACTCAGCAATACAATTGTGGTGAACCTTTTGATGCCAGCAGGCTAAATTGTTACCTCCCCCAAACCCTGTGGGCCATTTCACAGCAATCATCTGAAGTCACCATTCTGTCAGGTGAAATGTTTTCCTATGCCCACGTGATTTAAAATCAACATTGCAGGCAAAGGCTTAGGGGGCATGCAGAGTCAGTTGATCTGTTGAGCCTGCAAGCAGTTTCCTGTGCCCAATGGTCTGGAATCGGTGTTAGAAACTGAGAAATGAAAGCTAGGAGCTAAATGGCACCTTAAACCTAGGTTATGGGTGCAACAATGGAATGTCTAGGTCAGGGTTCGGCAAACTAAGGCCCGGGGGACGGATGCGGCCCACCGGGCTCGTTAATCTGGCCCACGAACCTTGCGGACCCTGCTGCAAGTCAGCCCCCGCGCTAACTAGCACAGAGCGGAGACCTCGTCACATGGGGACTGACTTCCGCGACACTGGCACGGCTTCAGATTGGCTGCAGGAAGCTCCTGTAGTCAATCCGAAGCTGCGGACGCCTCTGGGTGGTTGGCGACGCTGGCGCAGCTTCGGATTGGCCCCAGGAAGCTCCAGCAGCCAATCCAAAGCCGTGGACACCTCTGGGCGATGCCCCTTCCTTCCCGCTGAGATGGCTGTGTATGGCCAAGAGCTGAGCGGGAGGAAAAGGCAATGGCAGGTAGGCTGCCTTCGCCGCCAAGGCCAGCGGCCTGGGCTCTGTGCCCCACGGACCCCTAGCCGAGGCACAGAAGAAGAAGAAGAAGAGTTTGGATTTGATATCCCGCCTTTCACTCCCCTTCAGGAGTCTCAAAGCGGCTAACATTCTCCTTTCCCTTCCTCCCCCACAACAAACACTCTGTGAGGTGAGTGGGGCTGAGAGACTTCACAGAAGTGTGACTGGCCCAAGGTCACCCAGCAGCTGCATGTGGAGGAGCGGAGACATGAACCCGGTTTCCCAGATTACGTGACTACCGCTCTTAACCACTACACCACACTGGCTCTCACAGGACGACGACGACACTGCCGAAGACAAGGCGGTGTCGACAGCTGCGGTGTGAGTGGAGTGGCGGCGGTGGGGTGCTTTCAGGAGAGGGTGGGTCTGGCCCCCCACAAGGTCGAGGGACAGTGGACCGGCTCCCTCCTGAAAAAGTTTGCTGACCCCTGGTCTAGGTGCACTTTTTTAATAGCAAGAATACAAAGCTGAAAAGGAATGAACTGCAGCTAAAATATTATGCTCATTTTTCACATGGTGTAGTTCTTCCCCTCCCCACCCACCCTAATATTCTTAAGAGGGTATCATCTCCAGTCCTCATAGAGTAGCTGGAAGTGGGGAGGCAGAAAAAGGTCCTCCTTTCCTTCAACTCCGCAGTTTTAATCTGAAATCTTTGGTGCAGTACTGCGCCCAGAGCTCAGAAACTACTCGTGCTAATGAAATTCCATGTCGCAAAATGCGCCTAGAAAAATGGGAGTTTCGAACGCTGGCTGGAATCAAATAATACAGGGTAAGTATCCAGGGTTTTCAGGGTTGGAGGTTCCCATTGATGCAGTAAAAGTGCAGTAAAGGTTTTAAGCCCTGCAATAGCCCTATTTATACAAAGGGAATCAGTATTATTCCTGCTTCATCAGATTGACGCTTCACCTAGGGACTAACAGTTCTACTTACTAGCAAGATTGACACCTTCCACTGTAAAGTTCATAGCAACAACATATAGCACATATTTAAGAAATCAAAGAAATAAATGTTGCTGAATTTCTACTTTTACTTACCAGAAAAATCCAATTTCTCTATTGAAGACTCAAATTCTTGAACATCATCTTTTACTTCAAGGTTTTCTGTAAGTTGTTCAGGACTTGGAGTTGCAGTATCTAATAAACTGCTATTTCCAAACATAAATGGGAGTCTCTCATATATTTTTAATTTATCTTCGAGCTCTGAAATCTGAAAATGTTACAATGCAATTTAAAAATCAATAAAGCAGTTTTTAACATATTTAAAGCCAGTAATTACTAAGTCATCTTGCCTAACCTTCTCCTGCAATATCTTCAGCTGATTTACATGCTCCTGGTCTCTCTCTCCAATAATTTTTGTATGATCCTCTTCCTTTTTCATGAGTTCTACTTCTCTGGAAGGGGAAAGAAACAGTCACATTATGCAATTTAGAAGGAGCATGTTGAGCTAGTTATCAACGTGTATTGAAAAACTAAAAATAACTACCAGTATATTGTTAAGTCTTCTACTTTTACAATCTCATCTCTTACACAGTATTATTCTGGTTGTTATATACAACTAGTGAACACCAACAGCTCCATGAAATTCCACAGCTTCTTGTCCTCTTTCTTTCTACTTGTTCTTTGTTCTCCCACTCACTCCCTTCCTGCCCCACACCATCTCTTTCTATTGCCACTGTCCTCTCCCGCTTACCAAGACGGCCTGTTCTTACCAGCAAAATACATTTCCAAGTAATCTCATTGTTTTTTATTAACCTGACCAGTTCCATTTTTCCTTAAGACCAAAACCCATTCCACATTGTAAGCAGCCTGATGGGTTTAATTTTCTTGCATGCCTCTGAATGCACATACAGGAGACCCTGTTGCAGGATTTGACTAACCAGTCTAAGGAGAAAATGTGTTGTGGTTTTCTATTCTACTCCCACCTGCCACCCTATTTTAAATGTTAATTCTGTTGCTTAGCAGATGTTCCATGTGACCTCCTGGTTCCTTTAAAAGTTCTTTATTTGTTTTTACTTAAAATTTACCTTTAGAGTTACACGCTCTGAATCCTATCCAATTTACCTCTCTGCTGTGTTTATTAGAGAACTGAGGTGCCTCAAAAAGTCTCTCAAAGCCCCTCCAAGATAATAGCAAATGATACACTATCAAAGTATTGTGATTTTGTTTTTAAATATTCTGTAGAAACTACATGGAGTATCTGTCAGATTATGAGATAAATGTTGTAAAGGATGCATTTTCCCATTGTGGCATCAACTTAGATAACTTCCCTCTATTTATGCTTTCTATGTTTCAGAGTGTTTGCACTACTGAAATCAAACTCTCTTAGATTTTTCTGCATCATCCAAAATCAACCACTGACATATATGCATAACTTATAGTACATGCAAGAAACGACAAGGAATGTCCTGTATGAGATTAACTGAAAGAAAATGACAATGAACTCACTTTTGCTGATATTCTTTGAGTAATTTCTTGGCCTTGTTGTATTTTTTCTCCAGGGCATCATATTGTTCCTGAGTTTCTTTAAGATGTTCATTTACTGTTTTGCATAAACTTTGCGCTTCTAACCAATAGGTCTCCAACTTCTTTATTTTTTCTTTATTCTCACTTAAAGTTTCCTGGAGCTGGGATTTAGTTAACTCCCATTCAATCTTTTCAGCTTCTGATGCTTTTAACTTTAAAAAACAATTCATCAGTATTAGGTATTAGCTATGTAACTCTTCACAATCATTTATGAGTCTTAAAAAAGAATAAGTCAGTTCTAATGCAGCAACATAGCTGTCAACGTTTCCCTTTTTTTAAGGGAAATTCCCTTATTCCGAATAGGATTCCTCGCAAGAAAAGGGAAAAGTTGACAGCTATGTGCAGCAATGAAAATAAAACAACAACAGCAACAAAAAGCTACTGACTTGCATATCACTGATACAGCTAATATTGCTGTAGATTCATAGAAGTCCTTCTGGACAAAATCTGTTCAGGATTATTCATTTTACAACATATTCTCATTTTATTTTTTATTTCTGGCCACATCCCAAATAAATGAGGAACCAAACTTCTAAGATTCAGGCTGCTCCTGTCAGTATGGAAGACAAATATGCTATCCCACCTTCATAAACAAACTCATTTCTAAAGGCCTACATCATCAGACAGTTTATTGCTAGCAACATTTTGAAAGTTTCATACAAGTCATTGAAGCTGCAGTATACATTTACATTCAATCCGTATCTGCATCGGAATTTGGGGGCTTTTTTTGGTTGAAGAGTGGAATTAAAAGGCTTTAAATAAATGAAAATTGGCAGTGGCGTTGTCAGATCCAAGGCTTGAGTAACATTTACGAGTTTCATAGAAGATGCTTTTGCAGAGGTTCCTGTTTTCTCCCTGCCATGTAAGCAGCTGCCCCAGTGCAGCATGAGATTTACTTTTCATACTGTACTTTAGATAGAAGGAAAGAGAGTAACCACAGCCGGAACTGGTCTGTGACCGTAATAATAAAATTCATTCATTCATAGCCATAGCTCACTCTGTGCAACAAGTCATTGCCACTCTGCTACTAAAATGATAATGTAGGAATAATATTGACAGATCTATGCTGTTGAAATTTACATAGAATGAATTTACTTTGCCTGTCAGATATTTTCCCAACACAGTTCTGCAGTGATTGAAAAATCCCACACCTGGTACAGTTTTTCATGCTAACATTCAATTTGTGTGTGTGTGTGTGTGTGCACGCTTTCCTTATCAACAAATGTTGCAATTCTCCATCTTAATAAAACTTTCAGAATATAGACAACATACCAACATTTTTACAGTTCATCTGGTAGAACTTTCCCTTCTGTAGCAGGAGCTAAGAAATCAGACTGCACCATGTAATTCTCAAGCCTGGCACTATAGATGATGAAGGGAAAGGAGGTTGTTCCCTTTACAAAATGAGAATAGGCAGTAGACAAAGGTGTGTTGGAAATAAAAACTAGGGTGCACAGAGCAAGATCGAATGCAATCTTCCTCCAATACAGTTGCCATTTCTACCTGGATAGTTCTGAGCTTGCTTTTGTTTCCAAAGCATTATTACATGGAATAATTTAATAAACACATCATATTTATATTTAAAACAAAAATACCAAGAGAAAGAGGAAAAAATATACAAGCACCAATATCCTTCATCAATCATCATAAATGCTTACTTGCTTTTGATTAAAGTTTGGTTTCACCATAGCTGTCCTCAGCATATCCACATACAAACCAAAACAATTTTCATATATTATTATATATTAAAATTGTACCTTTTCCTTAAGCTGGTTAACTTCAGCTGTCGTAACTGCATGCTTCAACTGTAGCTACAAAAGGATAATAAAAAAAAAACAACTTGTCAGAGGAGAAAACAATGGTATATGAAAGGTTGTTGTTTTTGTAAGATCATTAAGTCCTTAAACACAGTAATTCTATACTGCAGTTTCTACTGCTATGTTCAGAGTATCTCTAAACATAAAAAGGATCTATGAAGCAACTGAGATCTGTTTACCTGCAACGTAATATTTATGTTGATCACACTGCGCTTATTGGATGAGTTTGCTGGTGTATGTATTCCTATTTGTGAGTCAAACACTCATTTCCAACTATAGCTGGTTCAGGAATGTAATGCTAACATATACTTTTTACCAAATATCTAACACAAAATATGAAAGCAAATAAAAATGTCTCAAGTCAAAGCTTTCTGGAAAAAAGAACTGAATTTAAATATTTTTAAAGATTAGTGATCAAGTTTCATTGTTCACTGACAGAATTCTAAGAAGGAAAACATTTTAGGCTGCCTATCCTTTGTAAGATAGCAATAAAAGAAGGGATCCACTACTAACTTATGAGACTCTCACAGTTGCAGCATGACCAAAGGAGCATAATTCAAATGAGAACAACCAAGTCCCCAGCTCACACATGTGGAGACTGAAAGATTATACTTTTGGTCTTGAATAGTTTTGTGTTTTTTAAAAAGCATCTCTGGAGAAGTGTATTCTGAAGGCTTGATATTACACATGCCAATGCAAAAACAAGCCTTGGTTTTTATATCAGAGTTAGTAAGGTCTATCTGATAAAGACTCAGATCTAAATATCCACTGAAGAAGCTCAACGTAAAGGTTTTGAGGCCACTGAACACGTCACCCATAGAACTCAGAATAACTGTGAAAGCACACTTCAGTAGTGCTCTCCCAGTGCAGATGAGGAAAAAACTTCAACCAAACAGGGAAGCTCCTGGATGTAAACAGAAGCACCAACACGGATCTAAGAAACTCTTCGGATTTCAACCTATGTTTATTATTACTTGCTCAGTTGATATCACCCTATGTTTTCACCTATCTGCAGTTTATCCATGTTGCTTTAATTTAAGTGAGCTGCCTTGAGCCTCACTTCTGGGGAAAAGGTGTGAAATAAAGGCAAGCAAGCAGGCAGTGGAATGGATATAGTTCTGTAATCGATAAAATATATTGCCAATATGTAGCTAACATATATTGATAAATTTCTGCTTACTTGCTCTTTTTCCATGAAATCTACCATTTGAGAAGTGATTTGCTAATAAATTATTCTTTTCATAAAGGAACAACAGAAGATTTAGGGAGAAAAATATCCTTAAATCTAGAATTACAGTGTAGATGCTGTAACCAAACCTTGGTTAAGTAAAACTGAATTAACGTGTCAGCTCCTGGAGAGTTGATTGCAGTCATTTTGCTGCTCCCAGTCCTCTTTGCAACCATGCCACACTAAGCTAAATTGCCTGGTTAAGGTTTGCTCTTTGTTACAGGCTCATGGTTAGGGAGGAGGGAGCTTAACCATGACTCCAAGTTCAGATGACATGTTAAGCCAAACCTTAGCTCAGTGCAGCACAGCAGCAAAAAAAGTGTCAGGGAAGAGCAAAGTAGATTTAAGGCAGAAGCCTGCACATTTGTGCAGTCTAAGGCAAATGTGTGAATCATGCTAATGTCTGTAGACAATAGAACATGTAACAGGGACATGTAATGGCGTCCAACCAAAATTAACTATCCATTTAATAGACAGCAAATCATTGCATCATACCTCTTTAAACTTCAACAGAAACTGTGTAGAATCCATGTCTAGTGGCAAATTAATATCCTCATTTTCAGGAAGATAAAACACCTCCACTGATTTTCCATGTAAATGGGATTCAAAAGAATCTTCATCTTCATCATAATCATCATCCTGAAAAGGTATTATGTATTATTGAAAATAAGTACAACTTTTTCTAACAAAGATAAAATGGCTTTGAAATGTCACTTCTAGATTTCTGCATTTAAAATAATAATAATAACTTGTGTTAATCCATACACAATTCAACTTGAAATACTCAAAAACAGTTCAGTTCTGGTTGCCTCGTTTCAAAAAGCATATTGTAAAGTTGGAAAAGGTTCAAGAAAAGACAATCAAAATGACCAAGGGAGTGGGAAAACTCCCATTTGATAAGTTACAGCATCTGGAGCTTTTAAGTTTAGAGAAAAGCCAAGCAGGAGGCTACATGATAGCAGTGTATAAAATTATGACATGGAGAAAGAAGGTAGAGAAGTGTTTCTTCCACTCTCTTATAACACTACACATTTTTCTTGCACTTGCTGTCCAAAAAAGACACATACTAGTTTTGAACTCCATTGTATTTGATCATTATAGGAGGGCACTGCTCAGGTCCAAACATATCCAAAAGCTTGTAGTTGCATAGATTACTTTATTACAGCTTTTACATTAGAAGTCAGCAACCAGAGTCCCCTGGGACTAAATCCGGTCAACTGGGGAGTGCAACCTGCCCCCTCAGCTGCCAACTTACAGACACCTAAGTTGAAGAGAAAAATACAGTAACTGGTAACAAAAAGCAAGATACCATATTTTTCTGTGTATAACACAACCCCATGTATAATACAACCCCTACTTTTGGGAGCCCAAAATTTAGAAATCATTATTTTAAAGTTGTTCAGCTTTTTGGGGAAATCGCCCAAAAGGTTGTTGAGCTTTTTTATGGCGATTCCCCACTTGATTCCTCGCACCTCAGCACAGCCTCGCCTCTCCAGTCTGTGTCTGGCTTCGCCTCACCTCAGCCAGACAAAGCTGACAGCGCCACGGCCATGCTCCCTCCTCACCTCAACACCGCCTCGCCTCTCCATGGCCCTGAGTACCAGCTCACCCAAGACTTACTGTATAAATCTGTGCATAAGACAACCCCCAATTTTGACTAAAAATTCGGGGGGCGGAAACATCGTCTTGTACACAGAAAAATACTGTACTTTATAGGCTGGTGGTTAATATACTGGCCCACTCTCTCATTTCTCAAAATAGCTCTTTAAGAAAGCTACTTGCTGGCTAGGGCTATAGATTAAACATCTGTTGTCCACTCAGCATCCTCCAGGAAAAGAAATGGTTTGCTGAAATATTTTGAACATGTACAGTGGGAAGTTGTAATATTTCTTTCTATTACTGGTGTTCAGGGTAAGTGACAATCTCTACACATTCAAAACATCACCACCCACAAAGATGGAGCAAATGCTTGAGGGACCCTGGGAGTTTACCAGGGTGAAGGAAGAGGGGGGAGGAATAGAGAACAAAAATGGCAGTGGATTCAGTCAGCAAAGTCGCCCATTCAGAGTATGAACTATATTTGACCGGTAAGGCTGAACATGACTGTACCGCCTCTTGATTATGTGGACAGTTATGAGGTGTGGAGAAGGAAAGGTAACACAACAAGATCAGCAGGAAAGGGGGCTCAGAATGAGCCAGGAGAAAGAACTTGGGAGCAGGGCACAGGAAAGGTGTACAACGTACATGCAATGTTATATTTTAATTGATACCTGTTCTGTATCATCATGGGCATACTGATGCTCATACAAACATCTCTCCTGCTCCAATGTCTCACTTATAAGTCGAGCTACTTCACTCTGAGTTCCTGGTTTTTCTCTTCCAATCAGAAACCTACAGAAAACCATCAACCACCATCAATAAGTCAAATATAAAATGACAGTGTCACCAGCAGGAAATAATTTTAATATTTCCCCTTCAACTCTATTACTAAAAAAAACCCCGCTTAGCTATTTATAAAATTACACATACCTGACTGTGCCTTTTGTATTTTTTAGTACAGTTGCTGCAAAAAACTGGGTTACTCCAACAAGACTGATACCATCAACTTCAACAATTTGATCATTTACTTGGATTCTGCAAGGCAAAGAATAAACATATTTGGTATTACACACCACACTATATTTGTTAAAATAAAAGGGCATTTGAATGAAAACAATAAAAAGCATATGAGTAAGGGCCTGTCTGTGATTATGTTCTACAGAACATACCCTACAGAATATTTTCAATGGTGACTTAATGAAGAGCTTGTGTAAGATCCTATCTGCACTTTCCTTCTGTTACAGTGGTAATAAGCAAGCTTCTAGGGGTTGGAGAACCTTCTAGAATGACATTCAACACAATATAGGGGCTGTAATCTCTTGAGGATATTTAAAGAAGACATCCACCTTTGCACACTAACACTGCATGAGTGAAAAAGTAGAATTTACATGGCCTACTGTGTTGTGCAACTGTTTCTCTAATACACACTATCCTTATAGAAGGAAAACATGGTTTCCCATTTCACCTGAACTGAGCCAGTGAAACATTCAGATACTGAAAGTAATAAAACTTCGTTCATATACTTTTACTCTGGCTTGGTTTTACTAATATCTGCAAAACAGAATAAGCATTCCTAGCGGAAACTTACCGACCGTCTTTCTGAGCAGCTCCACCTTCAGTAATTGTTTTGACAAAGATTCCCAGCTTTTCCAGTCCCTGATCTGCACCAACACCCATTCCAATAATACTGATACCTAAACCACTGTCACCTATGGGTTACAAAAGAAAAGAAAAAGACCGTGTATTTATAAAATTAGATTCATAGCTAATAATTATTGGTCATATCTGCAAAATGCCTTATTGGCTTAATATAGTATTTACCGTATTTTTCGCCCTATAGGACACACTTTTCCCCTCCAAAAATGAAGGGGAAATTTGTGTGCGTCCTATGAGGCGAATGCAGGCTTTCGCTGAAGCCTGGAGAGTGAGAGGGGTCGGTGCGCACCGACCCCTCTCGCTCTCCAGGCTTCAGGAAGCCATCCCCAAGCCTTGCAAGCCCGGCAGGAGTTCCCGCCGGGCTCGCAAGGCTTGCGGGCGGCAGGCTGCAGCCCGAAGCACGGGGCTCGCTCCGGAACGCACCCCGGGCTTCAGGCAGATATCGGGCAGCCCCAAAAGCTCGGGGGACAGCGGGGAGGCGGAGCGCCGCCATCCCGCTGTTCCCCGACCTGGTTTGAAGGCTGCCGGTGGGGAGAAGCTTGCTTCTCCCCACCGCCAGCCCCACAAGCTCGGGGGATAGCGGGGCAAGCCGTTGCCCCACGGAGGCTAGGGAGGCTGTCCCTGAAGGCAGAAGAGGAAGACGGAGCACTCCGTCTCCCTCTTCTAGCTTGGGGATTTTTTCCTTGATTCCCCCCCCCAAAAAAAAAACTAGGTGCGCCCTATGGGGCGAAAAATAAGGTAAATCATAAACCGGAAGTCATTCTATGATGACTGAAGTAAGAAATGCATTTATGCATTCTTAAAAAAAGAACGATGTACTGTGACAATCCAATGAATTTTGTTTTTGCACACATTCCTGTACTGTACAATCCTCCATTCAATTTTCAAAAATCTTTATATTTCAGCCTTCCAGCCCTTATCAAACATTTAAGAAGCAATCCTAAACTCAGCTGACAAGGTCTTTCATTAGTCTTCTATGTCTACTCAGAATTCCCATCAACTTCACCAAGGCTTAATTCCAGGCCATTTTGACCACTTTGGCCTGAAAGTAAAAGTTATTTTTGCAGGATAAATGTTTAAAATGCATACCTTTTTCAATTTCCACAGAAAAAACCTCCATTTTCTCCACCCTTTTCTCAAGTTCATACTCAGCTGATGCTGACACAGGGTCAACCTCTTCATTACGTCTATCATAGTCTTCATTTGAGTAAGTACTGAATACCTAAGAAAATAAGAGATGGTTTTAGAACAGTTTTGCACTCATGAGAGTTCACTAGCGCTTCTCCCCACCGCCAGCCCCACAAGCTCGGGGGATAGCAGGGCAAGCCGCTGCCCCACGGAGGCTAGGGAGGCTGTCCCTGAAGGCAGAAGAGGGAGACGGAGCACTCAGTCTCCCTCTTCTAGCTTGGGAGAAGGGAGTTCCACAGGTTTTACTCTGCCCTGCAAGAGGAAGCGCTTTCCTAAACGGCCTCGGTCCAGTATACCTGAAGGAGCGTCTCCACCCCCATCATTCTGCCCGGATGCTGAGGTCCAGCGCCGAGGGCCTTCTGGCGGTTCCCTCATTGCAAGAAGCAAAGCTACAGGGAACCAGGCAGAGGGCCTTCTCGGTAGTGGCGCCCACCCTGTGGAACGCCCTTCCAGCAGATGTCAAAGCGATAAACAACTACCTGACATTCAGAAGACATCTTAAGGCAGCCCTGTTCAGGGAAGTTTTTAACGTGTGACATTTTACTGTATTTCTGGTTTTTATGGAAGCCGCCCAGAGTGGCTGGGGAGGCCCAGCCAGATGGGCGGGGTATAAATAATAAATTATTATTATTATTATTATTATTATTATTATTATTATTATTATTATTATTATTATTATTATATCTAAAAACCAGATACTATTTGCATGTAAATACTAACACATAACCCTTCATTTTCATACCCCTTTTGCAATTTCTCTAACCAATGAAGTATATGAACTCTTTACCCAAAGTCATCAACTCCACACAAAGTTAACCAAAATTCCGCATCAAAGGAATAAAAGATTTAGTCTTAACATAAGAATATGAGTTATATCTCCTAACTTAAATAATTTGGTCTGCTTCCATGGCCCAGTTTTCAAATGAACGAACAATCAAAATTATTTTAAAAACAACATAAAGAAACAAATGGTATGAAGATTGGGTATAGGCAGCCCACTGAGCTAAGACAAAAGAAAGAGGTAGAAAAAATGCAAAAAGGAAAAACCTGTTCTCAAAAGTGTCAATGAATTATTACAATTCAATGTATTTCAGGGTGTAGTTTCTCCTTCAGGAACAATGTACACATAATTAAAAATATATAAGTCAAATAATGTGATATGAACAAAATACAATGCTTATCAATGGCTTGTAATAAAACTTATCAATTTGCACTTTTGAGAATAGGCTTCTATTTTTTGCATTCTTTCTGTTTGTGTGTCTTCCTCTTGGATTTTTGGCAAAAGACAACAGTAGTGATAAAACAAAAAAACAAAAAGGTGCTGACAGGAGTCAGGGACTACTGACAACTACCCTGTCAGACAACTACCCTGACTACTGACAACTCTTCAGATCTACTTTTTCAGCACATTTTTTGAGCTCTACTTTGGACAGGATAGTCTGAAAAACATACAAGCCAAAACTAGTTTGAAGTATGCTAGTTTTTTCTGATTGCAGATGGCAAAAATCTGCATTGAAATATACTATACTTTTTCAAAGAAGGGTGTTTTTGGTAAAGTATTTTTAAAAACAAAACAAAAAAACAAAACTTATACATGTTTCCTTTTTTCTACCATCAGGAGTTATTTCACTCAGTTCCATCTATTTCATGGGACATATTCTAATATTATAATTTGTTAATAATATAATCTTAGTAATGTGTTTGTTCTGTGCAGAATCAAACTGTTTCCAGGAACAGGAAACATGAATTTTCTGATAACACTATATTTAGTAATCATGGCAGTAATCCAAAATGCCTCAGAAAAAGTAGACAAATATTTGTTGTGTATTTATTAAGGGAATGAAGATGTCCTTCTTTCAGAAAAATGCTTTTATTCAGATCAAACCTGTTTCAGAAATCAAACCACATAGCAGAAATAGCAACTGCTATATCTTGAGATCCTTGGAAGATAAAGGTGGTATATAAATTAAATGAATAAATAGATAAATAAACAAATAGTATGGTCTGTACCAGCTTATTTTAAAATAATCAAGTTACTAGAGATGGACGGGGGAAAATCTCATAAATTTCTTCATGTAAGAGTTTTTATTCCCTAGGTATCACTGAAATGCTATCTAACTAATTCAGAATTCTGGGCTGTTGCACAAAATTTCCAAGATCAGTCTTTGACGTTGCACACAAGTAGTAACAGGAAGTATTAATGATTCACAATTGCTGTGTACCATGCAAAGCAGGAATTCAACCAAGTTCCATATCTAGCACCTACACACGTCAATGCATGGTAGATGCAAAAGTTCTAGCTTTGTACATTAACCAGGAAGCAGAAAGGGAAAATAGCACAAGAGCATATTACTGTATTTATATTGCCTAATATTTCTGGACATTCTGGACAAAAGAAAATTAACAAAGAGGTAGATGGGTTTCCACAGCTTACAATCCACTCTTCACAGTAGTAACAATTCTGCAAAAGTGGGAGTGGGTGGCTGGAGGAAAAACAGTTGTCCTCTGAGAAAAGTCTAAGAAAAGTCTGTTGGTGATGGTTATAAGAAAAAGACTAGGGTTACAGAGAAAAAAGGGGGGTTGTGTTAAATAAAACAGGTGATAGTAACCGAGGTTACAATTTGGATTATACTAAGCTCGCAATTTACACAAGGGTTACATTCTGTGGATTGCACCTAAAGCCAAAAGATTGTATTACCGTCAAAACCAACTGGGTTCAAAGGTGAGTGGGATTGCCAAAGCAATTCTTCCCAGAGCCTCACCTCTATTCCGCCCATTATTATTATTATTATTATTATTATTATTATTATTATTATTATTACATAAAGCTGTATGTGCACAAGTTAAATGTGTGTAAATTGCAGGGTATAGAGAGTATAGAGGTAGTGCAACAAAACCTGTTATAGCTTTTGGGTAGAGAAATATATTTACCTCAACTGTTTTCTTCTCAAGGTTCATGTTACTGAAACGTATTTTATTTGCGATTTATGTTTGAATGTTTTGCTTTGGTCCTAAGAAAAAATGTTTTTAAAGAGACCCTGCTAATCACTATATTCCAAAAAGGTGCCAGCTACAACTCGTGAGATACAGTAGCTGTGAGATACGACGTAAACAGGAACCTAGTAGTGTCATGGTCAAGGCAGCGCTATACAGTGGTACTTACCATAGATTCCAGCGTATAAGACGACTTTTTAACCCTGGAAGAGGTTAAAAAGTTGGGGGTCATCTTATACGCCGGGTATGTCTTCCTCCCAGCGCGGAGCCCAACACCCACTGCTGCTTCGGAAGCTGCCGCTGCAGCAGCAATGGGCGGCGGGCTCCGTGCCAGGAGGAAGCCGCCCAGCGATGCTAAGCCGGCTTCGCTGGGTGGCTTCCTCCCAGTGCCGGGCCAATATATAAGACAGGGTCATCTTATACGCCCAGTCGCCTAATATGCCGGAATCTACGGTAATTTGTTCTGGAGGTCTGTTCTTAACCTGAAACTGTTCTTAACCTAAAGCACCACTTTAGCTAATGGGGCCTCCTGCTGCTGCCGTGCCGCTGGAGCACGATTTCTGTTCTCATCCTGAAGCAAAGTTCTTAAACCGAGATACTATTTCTGGGTTAGCAGAGTCTGTAACCTGAAGCGTATATAACCTGAAGCGTATGTAACCCGAGGTACCACTGTACCTTGATTGGCTATCTAGGCAAGTAGCTCTCACATGTACACATACCACAAATTGCTACATGAATTAAGCTTCCCAGACAATAACTTCTAATGAACTGAGCTTTAACGGAGAGAAACTAGGAACAGAAAATTTTCTGTATGTATAGACCTATGGACACCAGCTTTGGTGCTTTCATGAATAGTGGGTGTGTGCAAATCCCAGAATTGTAGAGCTGGCAGGGACCCCAAGGGTCATCTAGTCCAAGCCCCTGCAATGCAAGAATCTCATGTGCATTTTCTGAGCAATTTACTTGCTAACTAGAAATATGGGCCCCAAAAGAAGTTTCCTATAGAAAGGTTAGATTCTGAAAACACAAGCAACATCCACTGAGTTCTCCCTTACTCCAGCCACACTGTCAAGGGAAAACCACCCTCTTAGAACTTCAGCACTGTGTTCACTTCCACCCTTACTGGGTACCTTTGACAAAAGTAATTGCAAGAGCCTTGCTCTTTCTGTTCCTGTGTCACAAGCGAAATAGAACTTTTACATCACACCCATCCAGGAAATGCATAAGCTAAAGTCACTGGATGATAAGCAATATTAGTCATACTCAGAACAGGACCATTGAATTCTGTGTATTTAAGTACATTAATTTTAGTTGCTGTACTCTGAATATGACTTAGCGCTCACCCACTTGCTTTTAATCTACCATAATTATGAATTTTGGCTATCAATGGTTACTAGGGTGTTTGTTTTCAGAGGTTAGAGCTTGTGTGATCATTTTGAAACAAGTATCCCCCCCCCCCCAAATCCACAATCTTTTAAAATGAGATTTCATTCACAAGCACCAAGATACAATTAGGTCTATGGCTATTAAACTTCAGCAATGATCAGTTTATTTCCTGTTAACATGTTTTGATGTGGCAGCATGAATCAGTATGGATGACATGAACATTCCAATGTAAGTTATTTTAATTCCCATTTTTCCAGAGCTTGTTCCAATTCTGCCATTTGTAGCAGATTGTCCCCTAATAACCAAAGCTACTGGTAGTCATCTGTAATATAAATGAAATTCTATTTCTCCTAATGTAAACACAGGCTCATTCAAATCTCTTAAGATCATTTTCTGTAAAGACATTTCTTCTCAATGTGCTCTGAAAATTTCCACACCATCTACAGCAGGGGTGAGAAACCTGTGGCCCTCCAGATGTTGTTGAACTTCAGCTCCCATCAGCCGAGACAGTGTAGCTAATGGTCACAGATGTTGGCAGCTGTAGTCCAGCAGCATCTAAGGAAGCACAGGTTCCCTAGCCCATCACCATTTTTAATTATGCCAATATTGGTTAAGGTATTTTAAAAGATTATCGAATAAGATGTGTGGACACAATGGTGAGTATGAACAGAACTTCACATTCCCCAAACAACTTTGGCAACAACTGGTATTCAAAATGCTTGATCATGCCATGAGTATGGCTGCCATTAACACCATGCAGCTAGCAGTTTAAGAAAGCTTCCCAGGCCTTCACTTCCAGCTCACAAATAACAAATGCAGTTTGTGACTTTATTTATTTTCTGCTGCTCCAGAGAGTAAGACTGAAACCAGTAACTTCAAATTACAAGAAAAGGGATGTAGACTGAGCACCAGGAACAACTTCCTGGCAGTATGAGTTTTTCAACAATGGGACACACTGCTATTGAAGGTGGTCCTAACATTAAACTTTTGCCAGCTGTACCATAAAACTTCTTATTGCTGATTTTTAAATTTCAAATTCTTAAATTATGAATCCTATATAAGCTACTAGAGCTATTGGTGCAAGGAAGAAAAAAGTATGTGTCACTAAGCTGTACAAGGTAGTACAAGACAGGGGCCTCTCAGGCCCAATTTAAGTAAGAAGCGAGAATGTCCCAAAGACTAGTTTGGGTGGAAACCCCACCCCATTGTAAAATGTTGATATGATAGGAAGTAGCTTATGGAAGATAATGTCAAACTTTTAAAATAAGATACAGTATATCAAGTACACAACATTGTGATTACCTTTACACCAAGACTAGCTTATTTATGGCCATCATAGTAATTGCCTACAATTGTATAGATTTTGAATGGTTCTATATAGGACCCCCTACATGCAAAATCTTAAGAAAGAAATGTAGCTTAGCACAATCCTAACCATCTAAGTGCAAATGCAAGAGAGGAACATTAGCATGCACTATTCTGCACACCTGGGTCAATTACAGGGAATCATGCTAGTTAAAGAATACTGCTACTCTTTCTGCAAGTAGCAAAAAAGAGAAATAAGAACAGCAGGGAACTTCTCCCACCTCCATTGTGAGGTAGGTCAGGCTGAGATACAGTGACTGGACCAAGTTCACCCAGTGAGTCTCATGCCTCAGTAGGGATTCCAACCCCATTTTCCCCAGGTCCTAGTCCGACACTCTAACCACTAAACCATTAGCTAAGAAGGAACCTTTTTCAATTAACCACGGTTAACACTGGTACAGAGGTAAACATTGACAACAGAAGGGAGAATCATGCCATAAAGGGGAGGAGATAGGCAAAAGGAGTATGTGAGCTTTCCATCTACAGCGGTGCCTTGGTAGTCGAACAGTGAGGCTCCCGAAAAAATCGGCAAATCAGCTCCCAAACACTGCAAACCCGGGAGTGAGTGTTCCAGTTTGCGATTCTTTTTTGGAAGCCGAACGTCTGACACGGCTTCTGATTGAGCGCGGGAAGCTCCTGCAGCCAATCGGAAGCTGTGCCTTGGTTCTTGAACCATTTCAGGAGTTGAATGGACTCCCGGAATGGATTAAATTCAAGAACGAAGGTAACACTGTACTCCCAATCTCTCAACCACAATGTCAGATGCTCTGGAAATCAAAAATGCACCTTACAAAAGACAAAACTGATGCTTACTACAGCAAAGTAAAAACATGTTGGCCCAAGGTAACACATGTTAGAGCAGGCTTCCTCAACCTCGGCCCTCCAGATGTTTTGAGACTACAATTCCCATCATCCCTGACCACTGGGTCCTGGGAGCTAGGGATCGTGGGAGTTGTAGGCCAAAAACATCTGGAGGGCCAAGGATGAGGAAGCCTGTGTTAGAGAAATGGTGGGAATGGTATCAGCTGATTCTTTAATAGTCAGTTAAATGAAGATATCATATGATCATCAGTTATCAACATTAGTTTACCTCAAGTTTGCCCATAGGCTATGAATGAGGTTTTGGATTCAGAACGACCAACAACTGGCTGCAATCCAGAGCAGTTCCTTTTCAACACACTTCCATTAGTTTCCAAAAGTTAACTGAGGCTGAGATATTAAATGCTAGCATTTTAAACTAAACTGCATTTTATTTTTGTCACATGATCTTCAGAATTCCTTTTTGAAACTTTACTGCTTGAACATGAAACCAAAGTGTTGGGCCTTTACTGAATAATCACGAAATTAATAGGCTACCTAGGTGCTTATTAGGCTAAGAATAAAAGCATCAGTCCAAAGGATCCCTCTGCACAGTACTTGGCTGTAGTGGAAGTATCTTCAGGCACAGAGCAACTGAATTATCAGTATGGGGTCAAAGCAGATGTGACCGTAAATTTAACATGCAGGTCTTGTATGATGCAAATAGCAGCATGTCGGGTGGTATAGGCTGATAAGCAGCGGTGGAGGACAAATTAACCCTTTTCCTTCTCTGCTATGATCCTGAAGAAAATCCCTCCTTTGAAGGTGCCATTTTCTCTTGGAAATCCCCATTCACAATAGGGAAATCTCTCCCAATTCAAACAGCTCATTCTCAAGATCACAGCAGGTGAGAAAAAGGTTAAATTCTTTCTCATGCCTTCTGAAATCCAAATAATTATCAGTTCCCCTTCAATGTTGCTGCCATTTACATTAAAACAAACACATGTTAATTGCAAAGACACTTTAACCTCATAATCATGTCGGCCCACAATTTTAATATCAACTACAGTGGTACCTCGGGTTACAGACACTTCAGGTTACAGACTCCGCTAACCCGGAAGTAGTACCTTGGGTTAAGAACTTTGCTTCAGGATGAGAACAAAAATTATGCTCCGGCAGCGCGGGAGGCGCCAATGGCTAAAGTGGTATCTCAGGTTAAGAACAGTTTCAGGTTAAGAACAGACCTCCAGAACGAATTAAGTTCTTAACCTGAGGTACTACTGTACCTGTTTGGAGGTGAGAAGGGGCTTTTGAATTATTCTTCTTCTTCTATCTACTCATTTCAGGTGACTTGTACAGTCAGAGCTGGATACACTGATTGAGGGATGCAAATAGGAAGTAACCTGGCCCGTCATTGTTCTTTTTTACTGAGGTAATAACAGGGTAAAAAACACATATAATTCACATAAATTAGGGCATGGCTAGCAAAGGTATTGCCCTCCAGCTGCTTTGACTAAAACACCCATCTGCCCAACCAGCATAACCAACTGTCAGTGTTGATGGGACTTATAGTCCACAAAATATGGAGGTCACCACACTACCTACCTCTGAATAGGCACATTGTGTATGAGCCTTATAATTTCTGGTTACAGTGGTACCTCTGGTTAAGAACTTAATTCATTCCGTAGGTCTGTTCTTAATCTGAAACTGTTCTTAACCTGAGGTACCACTTTAGCTAATGGGGCCTCCCGCTGCTGCCGCATTATTTCTGTTCTCATCCCGAGGTAAAGTTATTGGCCCAAGGTACTAATTCCGGGCTAGCGGAGTCTATAACCTGAAGTGTCTGTAGCCCGAGGTGTCTGTAACCCAAGGTACCACTGTATATAAAACAGCTATGGAACAGAATTGATTTGGAGTTGTGAAATTCTACTCCTACTTCAAGGTTCTAAACATGCTTATACATACAAAACTAAGTCCCACCAGTTTCAATGGGACTTACTGCTCAATCAGCATGCTTAGGACAGAAGCCTCAAACATTTAACTAAAGTTCAAAATTTGCCATGTATTAGCAGCACATTACCAGAAGGCTTTATGAATATTTTTTTAAATTCCAAAGTAGGGGTCAGCTACCTTTTTCAGCCATGGGCCGGTCCACCATCCCTCAGACCATGTGGTGGGCCGGACTATATTTTTTTTGGGGGGGATGAACAAATTTCTATGCCCCCCAAATAACCCAGAGATGCATTTTAAATAAAAGGACTTATGTAAAAACACGCTGATTCCCGGACCGTCCAAGGGCCGGATTGAGAAGGCGATTGGGCCACATCCGACCCCCAGGCCTTAGGTTGCCTACCCCTGTTCCAAAGCATAAATAATTATGGGTGCCCAAACTACATTCTACCCACTTTTGTCTGTTTCTTCCAGTATTAAGGGCTCCAGGTAAACTGATGTATGCAAATTAATAAAGCTAATCTGTGTATCATGTAACCATCCAACTAATACTGTTTAAATGTTAACTTTCAAGTTTTAAAAATACACTTGTTGCAAAAATGAATCTAATTCAGTACAGAAGTCAAAGACGACCTCAAACTTCTTTTAGGAAGACACAAGGTTCACATCACACTTGCAAAAGTAACTGAGAACAATCTTGGTTAGCAGTGCTATCTTTTGCAAACCTTTCTGTTGCTATGCTTTTGGAAACACACAACTCCCTAACCACCCCCAAAGCTCTACAATATTCCCAATCCGTTCTACCCTAAAATGGTAATCCATGTACAAGCCTAGCAATTTGAAAGTTCCAGATAAATGATCATCTTCAAACATTAACCACTATTGGGAAATATTTCCTTAGATACTTTGGGTGATATCCAACACTTCTCGCCCCTGCTGACGAAAGGCATCCATCAGGAGAATGGGAGAGAAAAGCATTTCTCAGTAATTCCCCCTCTTCCCTTCAGTCTCCTGTGGCTCCTCAAAATCTGGAGGGCTGAGAAACCCTGTGAAGCAGTTTTTGAGTGACAGCAGAGGGTGTAGAGAGGAGGAGTCACCAAAAACTGCCTCCTGCCACTATTCTGCTGACAGAAGCTTTCCACCAGTGAAGAGGAAGCAGTGGATATCACTCATTCAACCCAATTATAGGCATACTTATTTGGAAGTCCTATTAATATCAAAAGGGACTGGCTGCTAAACAAACCAGGTGGATGAAGCCAAGGGGTTCTACAATTACATTCAGTACTATTTGTCACCATAATGTCCTTATATTATTATAATTAAATCAAAAGCAACAATGATTATACCATACAACATGCAATCTTCTGGAAATGGCATCATCACATTAGGCATTAGGAAAAAGGAAGGAAAATACAACTATCCACGACACTTTACCTTGATTGGGGCTGTGGAAAACTTTACTTTCCTATCTGGATCGGGATCTTCTTCTTCAGAGAGTCCAGGAAATTCCTCATAATTACTATCATAGTTGTATTCCTCCTCTGGCAAGGTTTCCTCTCCTTCAGGGCCCTGACTATAAGTCTCTGTTTCTCTGTCATCATCAAAAGCTGCATTCTCTATCCCAAAAGCACTGGAAGAAAATCCACTACAATTTTCTGGCCTTTCTTGTTCTTCATCCTCTTCTTCACTATCTCCTACTTGTTCTACATGATCATGCTCTCTTGTTTGAACTTCCTCCGGAGATGCCACATCTTTTACTTCTTTTTGATGGGGCTCACTGCACCCACTAAGTTTCTCCATTTCTTCAAAGGTGAGGCCATTTCCTTCACCTTCCCAGCTTGGAAATCGGAGTGGTTTCTCCTTCTGGAAGACATTAACTTCCCCCACAATTCCACCATCATTCTCTGAAGTTTTATTCTGCACCATTATCAATTCAGCTCTAACTACTTCTACCTGAGAGATTTTTATTGGGGCTCTATCTACTTTAGTGGACACATTGTTTGTATACTGCAGATTCCTCTCAGAGGTTTGTTGCTCTCTTCCAGATGCTTCTTCAGTGACCCTACTCTGTTCATCCTTTTCACTAGTACTGCTGCTGCTGCTCAAATAGGAAGGAGTGGCAAGAGGTTGATTTTGCTTCAAGTACAGCTCTTCCTTAACCACTGGTGATTCCCAACTGCAGAACACCGACTCGACTGGACTTTGAGTACCCTCATTTTTCGAAGTGTCTTTACACTCTTCACTGTCACTGTCTCCCAGGAAACTCTCCAGTCTTCTAGAAATAGGTCCAGCATTCAATGAGGACAATCTAGAGCTGGAGTGCTGCACCTTGTGTTCACTGTTCCCTTGATCCTCTGCCTTGTCTATGGTGACTTGAGAGCCAACATCGGTATTGAAATTAAAGTGATCAACCACACTACTACCGTCAGAGGAGGCAGAGCCATGCCTTCTCCTATCTTCAATCCTTTCATTTTTGCTAGGAGTACATCTGTCCAATGAGCTTGGTTTTTTTGTGTTCCTTTCAAAAAGTTTCCTAGTCTCAGAAAACTTCTCCGCTAGGGCAGCTTTGTCTAGATGTCCTTCATCACTGCTACAGATAATTTTGTCAGTAACCGAAGAAGCAGGTAAAGAATCCTGAGGACCACTGCAAGGGACGGAGTCAATATTTAGGAGGTTGTTTTTTTTAACACAAAAGAAAGATGGGCTACTGGGAGAAGGAGGAGCAGGGTCACTTGCAGCTGTTTTGGTGATGATCTTGGGCTCAGAGGGTGGGCTGTTCTCAGAACAAAGTGGAGTGGAAGAGCCACCCATCTGCATGAACATATTTTTGATCTTATGTACCCTGTTGCCATAGGTGACAGCTCTGCCCCGAACATGTGGGTCATTACCTCCACCATTGGATGAGCTGGTCAGCTTTTGCTGGGAGCCGGATCTATTTGAAGCATTATCCGCGTTCACAGAATCAAAACTGCATTTAATAGCATGAAAATCAGCTTTATAGGCATTTCTGTGTGGAGAAGCACTTCTTAAAGTCCTCTCTCCTTTTCCTTCAGTCTTCATCATTGTCAAAAGGAGAGACCCTTCACTCATTTACAGTGGGGAGAGGTATGAAAACCAACAGCAGTTGCCCTTGCTGTTCTTCACAATGCCAGGATACAAGCCTCTTACAAACTGGAGACAGAATGAGACTGGAAGACGCCTCTGACTGGCTTATTCCATGCAGGCACTGAAGTGAGTTGTGGGAAGAGCCAGAGAAGAACACACAGAGAAAGAACAAGCACTCGAGGAATGTATCTGGAAAAACGGGATCCTAGCGCCACGGCTGATCTACTATCCTGAAAGCCATCTGCAAAAAAAGAAAAGTTAATGAGCCGAAGGAGTAGACCTCACCCTTCTACGTATCTCAGCTTCTCTCAAACAGAATTCCATACCCTGAGGAGCAGTGGGAAACTTATCTCTGTTGTGCTCTGCCAATCAAAGGGGAAGCAAAATCAAAATAAAAAAATGATTAAGTCGCAGACAAAATAAATACAAGCTCTGAATTCCTGGAATTAACGTGAACCGAAGCTCACTTGGGCTTTACCCTGCAACAGTGTTGGAAAAAGTGAGGAGGAGAAAAACTGCTTTAAGCATGTGGAAAGCAGTTGCCTCTTTCTCACTGGCCATTGAATAAACCGTAGGCAGCTCTTCCTCATCGGGGATTAAGAGGAAAGGCTTCCAGGGCAAGAGGATGCGGCTACCAGGCAAGGCTGGGGAGCCCTTTCCACAAGGGGAACAACATTTGCTCCCGCGCTGCAAACTTTTCTTTCTGGACAGACCTGCCGGCCCAAAGGAGGCCGATTTCTCCCCCCCCCAAAAAAAATGAAAATACTCTTTCCCCTCCTCTGCCTCCAAGAGCCTTGGCCGTTCCAAGTTCCTTGGAGGCCCATCTCTGGCTGTTCCTAATTCCTGAGGCGGCGAGGGGGGGGGCGGAATACCGTGGGGGGGGGGGGAAATACGTGGACGCCACAACTTCAACCCCCCCCCTACAATCCCCGCCAGCCAGCCAGCCAGCCCCCGCCTACGTCCTTCTTCCCTCACTCGGTGTGTCTCTCCCTTTCTTGCCTCGGGCCAGGCAGGAATGCGAACAATTCCGGCCCGAACTTTGAGGCTTCCTTAGGAGAGAAGCGGAGATAGAGAGTCGTCGTTGCCGCCGTCCGTCGCCCCCCCCACGGGAAGGGAAAGAGAGCCAACTCCGGAGGAGGCTCACAATGGAAAGCCGCTGCCACGAAACTCGCCGGCTCCCTCCCCCCTCGTGGAGAGTTTGCCCGCTTTCCTTTCCCTCCTCACGGGAACTCAAACAACAACAACGGCTCACCCCCCCCCCCACACACACACAAAAAGCACCTCCGAACTTATTACCTGAGGTAAAAAGCTCATATCCCGCGCGGCGGCGGCGGCTCTTTCCCCTCCGCCCCTCCGAACAGCGGCCCCCGAGGCTCCGGCTCCGGTTAACTTCTTCTTCTTACTAGCTCCTTTTCTTATATATATATATATATATATATATTTACAACTCCGCCCTCCTCACCCCAAAACAAAAACTATTCGCCCGCCCGCCTTTCCACTATCTATCAACTACTCTCCGTCTCGCGCGCCCGCCCGCACGGCCAGTTTATAGTTCTTCTACGGTTTTCTTTCTCGCTCTTTTCCCCCCTTCTCCTCCCCTCTCCCTCTCCCTCTCTCTCGTTCCACAGCCCCCTCCCCTCCTCTCCAGGCCGCGCGGGCGGGCGGGCGCGCGCTCAACCCCCTACAACAACAAAGG
>NC_138759.1:120145379-120333006 GCF_965113315.1 Podarcis vaucheri | reverse complement strand
GCCACTACAATGGTGTTTACTTTGGAGTAAGCATGCAGGATCAGACTCTTAAGCTTGCAGAGGTCACCTGCTGCATCCAGAATTGTGGGTGCCTGTCAATGAATGGCAAAGTTGGTGGAGTGGTTTTGGAAAGGCAAACTTTCTCTCAGCCTCCAGCCTCCCACCCCTCCAATTTAAGATCATGTATGGCTGCCTATTTGCTTTAAGGTGCTGACACTGGTCTTCATAACACTAAATGGCTTGGGACCCAAATAGCCGACGGAATTTATTGAGAATTCAAACTTCTCTACTGTATGAGAAAGTAAAATTGAGTCCTATGAAATGAGGTTTTTTCTTCCTCTTTTTCTCTCAGGTCTTCCTTTCCCCTCTTAAACTGGATACTGAAGGTCATTTCTGTTAACTTATAATAGAAGTTATTACTGTAGCACAAACTCTGATACTTGTACATACACAATGGGGAAAGAGGAACCTTGCAGCCTGGAGAAAAATTGAGTTCATTCTGTCTTCTTATTTCCTAATTCCTAATTGCAGCTACTCTCTCTAGCCCCATTCCAGCAGATGGAGTTATGAAATTGGCTACATTAGATTTCAGGCAGCACCTGGTATTGTCAATTTCATTTCCTTAAAATATGTTCTCCAGTGTGACAGAAAAGGGCAGTATATACTGTTCAAATAGGAAAAACCTAGAAAATGTTTTTCAAATCTTCTGGCCATGGAGGAGCAGATACCTCTGTGCTTCCCTACCCTTTTTATTTATTTGTATTTGTTTGGAGAAAGATCCCCTGCCTTTCCAAAGCTTTCTCACAACTCAGAGCAGTTTACTCTGAAACTGAAATACAGTGGTACATTGGGTTACATATGCTTCAGGTTACAGACTTTGCTAACCCAGAAATAGTACCTCGGATTAAGAACTTTGCTTCAGGATGAGAATAGAAATTGTGCTCCAGCAGCGGGAAGCCCATTAGCTAAAGTGGTACCTCAGGTTAAGAACAGTTTCAGGTTAAGAACGGACCTCCGGAACGAATTAAGTACTTAACCCGAAGTACCACTGTACTACATTCCCATAACAAAACCATAATTTTCAAAGGCTCATAGGGAAAAGCAGATATGAACACATTGCAACACTGTGGAAGTGGGGGGGTGTTTAAATAAGAAACTTTAATATTTTGTCTGGGCAGAGGCTGAGGAGAAGGAAGAGTGTGTTACCCATCTCCAGCGATGTTATACCCAGTAGCTTATGCAGTGATGCCAATGGGTATCCAATGGGTATCCTTTGCAGCCATTCAGACATATTGCTGCAGAGCTACTTGGGCTGTTCGGTGTTTCGCTTTGTGTCATGTGCTGCTTTAAGGACTACAAAATCCTGAAAAGCTAGTTTGTCCAAAAGCTATGGCAAAACATGTACCATAAACACTAAAAGGCCTTCAGTATTGCCTGTTATAACAGCTGAAGTGCTACGGTGCTGGGCTGGATGCAAAAGCAAAACTTCATGAGCATTTGAATTAAAAGCCACAGAAATGCTGATTCTAACACAGTTAATAGGGTGAAATTGCCTATAATGATATGCAGACTAGAGATAACCAAGCAAGGTGACGAGAGCAGTTTTAAAAGCTATTTTAATTTACATATTTATCAACTGCCCTTCACTATAAGATACCAGGACAGGTTACAGTACTAAAACAATATTTAAAATGGTTGAAAGCCAAGCCAGTAGAATTCCAGTAGGATGATGGTGTCCAAGTATGTTTACCTGGATAGACAAGCCTTTCACAGAATGGTAGAGTTGGTTTGTTCAACATTTTTCTTTCTGCAGACATGAAGTCATCTTGTGCCGTGCTCTTCTTGAATAAAAATGATCACCACCAGAATAGAACTGGGTCTAGTTTACAGGTAATTTCCAAGCAAATAATCAACACTGACAGAAGAGGCCTACCAAAATTGATCCAAATACAAACTCTGAAGCTTCAAGTTTTGACTCTGCGTTTAAACTGACAGCCAGCTGGTCAACTGTAACCAGGTGAACTTTGTGAACTTCCCACCAGAAGTTGTACACCAGGCATCTTTTCCTCCCATGTGCCTCCCCTTCTCCCTGCCCCAGACTGTACACAAGAGTCTGAAAACCTTGAATCTCTTTAACAGGCCTAATATGTGCTGCATGGGGACAGGATGGCAAATCCTAAATCACAAAGTTCAGCGAAGAACATAATCTAAATCTGCATTTTGTTTTCCTCAAATAGAAACCAGGGGAAAACAATAAAAAGGGCATGGTGGCAGGAGTCAGAAGGGTGGGAGAAGGGAATTTCCTCCACATTCTAAATGTTAAAAATGCTGTGTAGCTTTACATTTACAGAATAATGTATAAACTGGTCCATTATTAGTTTCGAACAGAGAGGCAGTGAGAGATTCCAAGATGATTCCAGGCGGTATATATTAAAGTGCCCAGGGGTACAGACTTTCCTCAGGGATATTCCAGGCTATTTTCTGAATGTTGAGCTTTTACTAAAGGAAATATGAAGAAAGTATTGGCAATATTCTCTCCCCCAATTGCTCATGAAAGAATAAAATGTTTCCACCTTCCCGTATTCTAGCCGTTGAGCTCAATGACCCTGGGATAACTGACAAACATGGCTGCCTCATTTCTTTTTTAAAAAAACACCTCACTTTAATTGTATTTTATTTTACTTGTATTTATTAACATGCTAGGCTACCTATATGTTCTGGCTGCTCTGCAGTGTTTCTCTGATCTCCTAAAACAGGCTTCCCCCAGATGTTTTTGGCCTACAACTCCCATGATCCCTAGCTAGCAGGACCAGTGGCCAGGAATGATGGGAGTTGCAGTCCCAAAACATCTGGAGGGCCGAGGTTGAGGAAGCCTGTCCTAAAGTCTCACAATAAAATGTCTGGCAACAGATTTGGTTCTTTGTTGTTCTTCGAATGTATTAATCAAGGATACCACTGACTGGTTGATTTTTAAAATTTCATGGGCACAGCATAAAAAAACCATCTAAAAAGTTATGGAAATCTAAAAGACTTCCTGATGAGTTTTACCGCTCGGTGTGCCTGGAATACAGCCTTGATGTGAGGAAGAAATATGCCTGAAAGATGTTGCTTCAAATATTCTTTTCTTATTTCCTGCGTGCATGTATATCTGAAGTTAAAAAGATGCATGTGCTGTTGTCATACAGGAAGTGATTTTGGTTAAGAAAAAGGCTTACGTTTTGAAGTGGTACCAGGTTTCAGTGGTAGATAGGCTTAGTAAATTGTAAGCCAAAGAAAACTTCTCTTCGGTATAGAATTAGACCACAATTTCTGTAAGCTTAAACTAGGTCTCTAATTATAGATTACACTCTTAGTCAAGCCTGAAGGTTATAATTTAAAACTGTCATAGCAACTATAGTTCAAGTTACACAAAATCCTGTCATGGGGACTTAGTAGAAGCATGAGAAAGAAACCTTTAAAATGTAGTCATGTGTCTTTTTAATGGGATGGGATGAAGCAAAGACAAACAGTAAGCTCAAACAGAGGGAAGAAAAGGAGGCAACGTCCGCCTCTTCTTAACAGCAGAGCGCAATTGTATCAAGAACAGGATGTGCATTTATTTAAAAGCATTTCCCAACCGCTGTCCAAAACACACACTCAAAAAGGAAAAATAGATTTATTAACATATACAGTGTGGTAGTGAACTAGCTGATCATGTGCGAACTTCTTTGGAGTCTGGAAGTATGTCCCATAAAAAGTTTGGAAGATGGTGGGTGATAAATATGGAAATATAAGCTGCCCTACATAAAGGGCATGGTAGTAATCCAGCCTCAAAGTTACAACAACATGGATAACTGTAGTTAGGCTATCTTTGTACAAGGAGGGGATCACACTTTACATATAAGTCTCAAACTGATAGAAGGTCATTTGGACTACCAAAGCTACTTGAACTTCAAGTGATCAAGATGTCATTTCCCAATGTTGGCATCACATCATTGTGTTCAAATTCTTTTGCTTTGGAAATAATATATGTATTTGTCATGGAATTCTACTTAATATTGATCCAGAGCAGAACCTCAATGTATAGTTAGCAGAGTAAAAACCTAAGCACGTTGCAGGATTCCCCCCCAAAATAGACTACTGAAGACAAATGAGCATAATGGTCACAAATCCAATACATTTAGGATTGGCACTGTCCAGAAGAAAACAAGTTGCAGCAGACTTAATTTAAACTTACAATAACTTACAAGTCTAAACTTTAACACTAAGCAAACTATGTACAGAACCCCACCCCAGAAGGAAAAGAGATAGAAAGAGAAAGTGAAACCCAGGCTCCTTCTGGCCCTACTTTTAGAGCCAGCATGACCTTGACAAAAAGAGATAAGAGAACCAGTTAAAGCCAGCTGTACTCAGCTTCTCTGAAGAAATAACCCAAACATCATGAACTTTCTGCTTGTTTCTCTCACACAGAGAAGCTTCCAGGATCCTCTAATTAATTAATTAGAATAGGAAAGATCTCTACACATCAGATTGATACTTTCTGCACTAAGAAATGCAAACTGACAGTACAGTGGTACCTCGGGTTAAGTACTTAATTCGTTGCGGAGGTCCGTTCTTAACCTGAAACTGTACTTAACCTGAAACACCACTTTAACTAATGGGGCCTCCCACTGCCGCCACGCCGCCGGAGCACAATTTCTGTTCTCATCCTGAACCAAAGTTCTTAACCTGAGGTAATATTTCTGGGTTAGCAGAGTCTATAACCTGAAGCATATGTAACCTGAAGCTTATGTAACCCAAGGTACCACTGTATTGTTGTTTTTAGCTCTCCTTAGAAACTTCCCTTAGGCAAATGGCTGGTTATTGTGAGAGCACGATGTTGGAGTAGATGAGCCACACTGGCCGGATCCAGCAAGGGTCTTCTCAAGCCCAGCTCTGCATGGTAGCCATGGCAGAAGGGGGAAGGTTGCAGGGTGTGGGCTGCAGGCTGGCACAGAAACTGGGTTTAGATAGACACAGGATCTACCCACCTTGGAAGAGTGGCAGATGAAGGTGATTGATTACATGGGACTGGCTGAAATGACTGGCAGAATCCGAGACCAGGGGAAAGAGACGGTGGAAGATGATTGGAAGAAATTTAAAATCTATCTTAAAAAATACTGTAAAATTAATGAGTGCTAAAATGTTGAGGTTTTAGATCACAGGGGATTACAGCTGTGAAAGATTAAGTAAAAGAAAAGAATAAGGGAAAATTAGATAAAATTAAGGGGGAGGACTTGCTGAAATAAATTTGGGAATTGGGATGCAGAAAGGGGAGGTATGGAGAAGTCAGCGAAGTAAGGTTTAAGAAAAAAGGATTTGAAATTATACATGATTGTTTATGTCTTTGTATGTTTGTATTGTGTATTGTTTGTGTTTATATAAACTGTGAAAAACCAATTAAAAAAAATATTTTTAAAAAAACAGAAACTGGGTTTAGATCGGGCCCAATGGCTATGATACCATTTGGGGATTCAGTGCTTTCTCTTGCCCCCTCTCACTCTGGCAGGGATACCACCAGTAGGTCTACCACCTGCCCACATTTTCAGCAGAGCTGACTAGAAGGACCACTCTGCTCAACCCAAGGCCCTCGCAGCTCACCATAAGGAGTAGCAGGTTGGATTGTCCTGTAAAATAGCAGGGTGGGGAATGGTGCTTCTCAATGCAGATTTGTTGCATGCAAGCTACCAGTGAGGAAAGAGCAAGCATACCTAATTATAGTTTTAATTGGATATAAATACCTGATCAACAGATTTAATATTCAGTGGAACCATCTGGCTACTGTAGAAGTACATAATATATTTGGCTTATTAGTGGGAAGCAGAAATGGGGGGGGGGAGAGACATAATAAAGAGGCAATGAAAATTCTTCTCTAGCTGAAGTGGCAAATTTCTGTCTTTGTGACAGTATTTAATAATGTTCTAATTGTACCAGCACTGTGAAGTTATAAGTAACTCAAGTGCGCAGTGATGATTAGAGGATCACAGTTGGCTAAAGACATGTATCCAAGATTAGATTAATGGAATCTTTATTTAGCATAAAGTTAAAATTGTTTCATGACAAAGCCAAAAAGAAAGAAATGAAAATACCCTATTAACATTTTCACAAGCATTTTTATTTTTAAATTGCTGCTAGTAAAGCTTTTCTGCTATACCATTTCTTATCTAGAAGCATTATTCTTATCATATTTGCCCATTTTTTCCACAATACATATTTATTTCATTAGTATGTCTAGACAAGAATGTGAAATCACCCTGATGCCATATGTTTAACTGTTTATTTTATTTTAGTATGACTGTAGCTCAGCTGAATGCCTACTATTATTAAATCTTCTGAAAGAACAAACAAACATTTGAACTCTGTGACACCTCAAAAATGTAATACATGTTTAAATTCTACAGTAGGTAATAAGGCCCAGCAATTTCATTCAGGCTTAGTTGTGAAAGAGTTGCACAAATTTAATGTAAACCTCTGTTATAATCCTATACTTGAGATCTGTGGCAGAAGAGTAACAGGATTTGGCAGAAGCCCTTCTATGCAAGTAGAATGCCAGATATACCATCAAAAAGATGCTGGCAGAAAATCCCACATGCCCCATGAAAATATGTTACCAGCAGACTCATTCCACTGGTATAGATATGCTGGCGCAATGGCCCAAAGAGGGTGAAGTTTTGAGTAGAACATGAGCAACATACATATGCTGTATCCTAGTAGCCTTCAACCTTTTCAGACTCCAGTACTCACCTTCAGCCCAACTACTTAAGTTTTTAACCATATAGTTATATGGTAGCTGTACTACTGTTGCGACTCAGTATTGGGTCTTAACCCACCAGTTGAAGACCAATCCTCTACTCCAGGGGTGGGCAACTCTCAAGAGACTGTGATCTACTTTCAGAATTAAAAACTGGCAGTGATCTACATCCTTTTGGGGAGAGGGGGGTTCAGCTCAAAGTTGTTGAACTTTTTTTAGTGTGTCTTATGAGTGAAAAAACAGCACTTAATACAGTGGTGCCCCGCAAGACGAAAAACTCGCTAGACGAAAGGGTTTTGCGGTTTTTGAGCTGCTTCGCAAGATGAATTTCCCTATGGCCTTGCTTCGCAAGACGAGAACGTCTTGCGTTTTTTGCAAGTTTGTTTCCTTTTTCTTAACACCCTTAATACAGTTGCGACTTGACTTCGAGGAGCAACTCATAGAACGCAGTGTGGTAGCCTTTTTTGAGGTTTTGGGTGATTTTTGAAGCTTTTCCAAAACTTTTCCGACACCGTGCTTCGCAAGACGAAAAATTCGCTAGACGAAAAAAATTGCGGAACGAATTAATTTCGTCTTGCGAGGCACCACTGTAAATCTATATAATTGAAGACTTAGGCTGGATATATAACAGAAGACTTAGGCTGGATCTAGACACATCAAAGAAGCATTTCATTTAAAGGTGTTGCAAACTTCATACAGGGAAATCCTGTTGGCGAAAGACAGGACTCCACAGCGCCATCTGATGTCACAGTGTTAAAACGCATATAAAGCGCTTTTATCTTTACAAATGTAGCTGAGTCCTTAGTGGTGTAGGGAAAAACATTACCTTTTCCAGCTGCCGTCATGCTGGAGACCGAAACAATGTCATGATTTGTTAGAACCACTAATCTAGAGCAGTATCAGAGAAGGTTTCAGTTACCCGCTACTGCATAGCCAGATGAGTAATGCAATCACACACCTACTAAGTTTGTATTTGCAAGCCAGCACTGATACTAATGAACAAACACACTTTTGTTCTACACTAGTGGATCCTGAAATGAATTTGCTGGCAAGGAATAGTTGCACCGAAGGGTCTTTCAGTTCTCTTTTAATTATTGAAGCACTTTATCATTGCAGGTGCATATTATTCAAAGTGTGAGGGCTAACCTTTAAAGCCTTATTGATGGCCTTGGTACCTGAAGGAATGCCTGGCCTCCACAGGAGCCTGCCCACATGCTGAGTCCTTCTTGTGGGATGTAATCACTATAGCAGTCAAATACAACATTTCCTGTTTGCCTAGAGTGGACATGCAGGGGAATGTTACTCCAGCCAGGAGGACTTCCTGTCACACCTGTCTGGAGCATCCTTCCCCTGCGTGTGACCAGGTAGATGAGCATGGCCTTGGGAGACCCCATAAAAGGGCTGGTCACGAAGCCACCTTCCCTTCTTCCATTTTTTTCTCTTGGGCTGCACTGCTGGCTCTCAGCTAGCAGCACATGGGCCCATCTTCACAAAGGGTGTAAGCCACATTCTGTAACTGTAACTACCAGCCAAAGCCTGCCTTCAGGGATCATACTGTGAACTGAATGTAAGTAAACTTCTCATTACTTATGAAGAAGACAGTTGTGTCTTTATTCTTTTTAAGATTGAACAAAGGGGATTTACCAGGAATAAATTCCAATCTGGACGAGCCAGATTGGATTGCTTAACTCAAGAGAGTCAAACGAATCTACCAACCAGCTTCCTGCAATATAAAAGGGTAATGTACTCTGCTGCTGACTCACCAGCGTGAGTGAGGAAGGATAATATTTAATCAATATATCCTCTCCTACTATTCACAACATCCCCACACTTCTCTGTCTTTTCCCCAGGTGTGCCTTGCCAAATGAGGCGAGGCAGGTAATGAATGGGAACAGTGAAGACATATTCCATTACAGTTAGAATGGGTAAAGGTAACTTTTGGCCTTCCGAGTGTTGCTGAACTACACCTCTCATCATCAATGACCATTGGCCATGCTTGCAACCAGCTTGAGGTGAAACAGGAAGGTGCCGCCCTACCACCTCCTAACGCCTCCCTTACCTGGGTTGTGAGGCAGTGCCTCCAAAGCAGGGACAATGATGACAGGTTTCTTGCTGGAACTCACTTCCAGAGGTGGGGCACCCATGGGCTGGGTTATTCCACCTGAGGTGGCTGCCTAAGCCCATCTGCTTGCACCATGTGGAGGGCCATAGATTCCCACCTTACTGTATGCTTGTGAAACGTGGACCACTTATAAACACCATCTCCAACTCCTCAAAAGATTCCATCAACGGTGTCTCCAAAATTTTTTACACATCACTTGGGAAGATAGGCGAACTAATGCCAGCATACCGGAAGAAGCAAAGATGACCAGTGTCAAAGTAATGATCCTTCAACATCAGCTTCGTCGGACTGGTCATGTTGTGCGGATGCCTGATTATCGTCTTCTAAAGCAACTACTCTAGAAAGCATAATGCTGGTGGTCAACAAAAGAGGTTTAAAGACTCTCTCAAGGCAAATCTAAAAAAATGTAGTATAAACACTGATAAATGGGAAGCACTGGCTTGAGAGCGCTCCAGTTGGAGAACAGCCTCTACCAAAGGTGTCCTGGGCTTTGAAGACGCTCGAACTCAGGACAAAAGGGAGAAACGTGCTAAGAGGAAGGCACACTTAGCAAACTCTCACCATGATCAACTCCTGCCCAGAAACCTATGTCCCCACTGTGGAAGGACGTGTGGATCCAGAATTGGCCTCTACAGTCACTTACAGACCCACTGTTAAGACCGTGTTCATGGAAGACTATCTTACTCAGCTATGAGGGATCACCAAAGAAGAAGAAGAAGAGACACCTAAATTAGAAGAAAACCATTCTGTGTTTTTTGTTTTTGTTTTCCCCCCCAAAAGAGCACCAAGGTTGATAACGTCCCATCCCCCCAGTGTAATCTAGGGTGAGAATTTTTAGCATTGGAGAAATGAAGGTAGTAAATGGTCATTTTCAAAATCTCATCCATTAAATACACACAGAAGCGAGGCTGGAACTCTGAAGCTAAGCACCCTGATTTGGAAGCATATGGCTTTGGAATTCATGGCATTGAACTTCCAAGTTAATGTATGAGGATTTGGACGTTCTGTTCACTAAGCTGGTGATACTGTTAAGTAATGCCCAGGGCTGGTCTTCAGTAGGTGTGGTTTGTGGACACTATGAAATCTGATTCATCCTACTTTGACTTTATGAATAAGGATTATACTTGAACACAGGTAATCACTACTCGGAAACTGTGGTGGTAAAAGTAAATCATAAAGGGGAAACCACAGGAAACCTCTTGTTTGTTTATCAGACAGATGAATCATTGCAGAAAAATAGAAAGGGCTTCATTCCACCCCCACCCCCATGAAAGAATAGTTGCAATTAATGGTGACCTATTATTCCAAATAAAGGTGCAATCTCCTGCTGGAAAAAAAATAAAGCACAATAGCTGAGTCTCGTGCAACTTTTGGAGATGGTAAAGTTCCCAAGTGATTAACGTACCCTGACATTTTTCTGTGGGCACACTCTTAAACTGCGATGAGTTAGAACTGCATGGGCTACAAAGTGATTTGCCTGGAAGGGAGGTGTTATGTATTCAGTGGTCTATGTTTGCCTGAGCTTGAGTTTAGACACTAAGGATTCTGAGCTCCTGTGTTCTGATTCGATACATGATTTCCAGTCACAGAACAGTTCCGGATTTGGGCCTCTGCCATTGGCCCTTAAACTCTGAGTCATGATTCGCAGCTTGGAAGTTTGGACAGCCAATGACGTTGGAAATGGGAGTAGCCCAGGCCTTCAGAAATGTATATAAGCAGTTGCTTTGCCCCTGTTGTCCAGTTCTGTTAGTTCAATAAAACTTCTTGCTGTTATCACTGTGTCTTGCCTCATGGGAACCCACCTACACTTCAGGATGGGTGTTCTAAACTGGTTACTTAGAAATATTTCTTCATTTCTTTGCAGGAATGTGTCAACCTTGAGCGTCCGTGGACAGGACAAGGTATGCATACAATAGCAAATTTAAAAAATCTAAGTAAATAAACGTATGCACATGCACACACCCCAATACATTCATGTGTAGGTTTATGGGAAGTGGATTATCCTTTTCCACCTGTGCTGTGATTTCAAAAAGCAATTAAAAAAACCCCACAACCCTCCAAAGCTGCAATTTGACTCAGAAAGGAAGTTGGCAGGTCTTTGACAGGAACACCAGCCTGTCCACAGGAAACCCCTGTTGGGTCTCAGGAACCTTTATGGATTTGTCATTCTAGCTAGTTCATCACCTTGCAGAGAGGAATAATCGCCATAAGCCTAACCTTCACTGGGAATTGACCTGACCATTACAAGTGACTCAACAGAGAGATGCCTACTCTCAGATGACCATCTTCTTGCCCAGATGGGAATACCAGATTGAACGTATATCCTGTTAAATGGGTCAGGCAGGCTGATGACACCATGGATCAGCAATGCAGCCTCAGCAAAAATATTGGAGTTTCTCAGATCCGATCGCTGTGGGGTTGTCAACATCAGATCTCAGACCACTTCGGTCAGCTTAGGCTTTGGGGAGACTTTCAGGAATTCACAACACACTTTCCAGTGACAAGTTGTTGAAGTGTTTTATTATAATAGTCACAATACCAGACTATCTCTTTGTGTAGCTTTGTGCATCGTCAAGAAGCTGGGTAAGTGGGAAAATAAATCACTGTTCCTTGCTGATGCTTTGTCGAGAGTGCTGTGTTCCCTCTGTATTTAAGTAACCATGTATGACCTAACTTACGAATAATCTTTCCTATTATAGGCTGGAACAAAGCTGGCTGCTAAATACATTCATTATAGGCTTCAAGCGCTGAAACGGTTCTTGGTTGTTTTCAATGGAGCCTAGGAAATACATTGTTGGTTGGGAAGTTAAAAGCTGCAGAAGCCTTGTGCTGTTTACAACTCGCAGCTGTTTCCCTGCCTTCTGAAGTGTCAGTTCCAGTTTGTTCCAGCTTTGCCGTTTTCAGTTAAGGCCCTGTGGCTTATCAGTGTGTGCCTGTGCAAGGCAGAACCCCCTGAGAGATATTCTAAACATGTCCCTGAATGCTCATATTGTAGACAGATAGATCTTTTACTTGTGGAGGTTGAAAGAAAAGCATGCAGGCAATAGTTTACTCAATGGCTCCCTAAGAGGTAAGACATTCAAGTAACCTTAATCATGTTGAGTCACCTGTATTTTATGTTCTGGTTTATCTGGACTACACTGTGGCCCCCACCTCACCACAAAATTTCTGCCTACAGGGCTGGTAAACTCTGGGCAATAGTGGCAGCTTCGCCTCCCAGGTGAGTAGCTGCTTGGGGAGGAATTTCCATTGGGCCTATGTCACAGAAAAGAGTTAAACAAACCACCCAACCAACCACTCTTCCACAGGCCATGGGACCAGTCCCTATCATAAGCACTCCAATGGCAGCTATTTCAAAAAAGGACAAACCCATTAAATGCATGTACACACAGGGTGTGATGTGGTGGTGGTGCCACAGAGGTAGTAGCCCCGGGCACAAAATTTGTTAGGGGCGCAAAATTTCAACACCTGGTGCTGCCTCAATACAGCTACGTGCTTCCGTCGCTGGGCTCTATTGAAAACAGCTTCTCAATGAGAACCAAGAAGTGACCTCTCCAGGCAACAAAACAATTCTTCTTTTCCTCTCTCTGCAATCTCTTGGTTGATGCGGACACCTTAGGCAGCAGAATACTCATGCATGCTCTGTCTGTTTCCCTCCCTCCCACTCCTCCACATTGTCCCAGGTGCAGGCAACCCATGCTATGCCACTGCGTACACATATGATGTATCCTTCAGAAGAGCAGAAAATGGAATCCTGGCCAGGAATCAGGGCCACTGTAGCCATGCTTTTAAAGCACAGGTGTTCTGGATGCGAACACTGGCCTTGAATAGCGGGGTATCTTCCTTTTTGTCCTCTGGGACATAGCCATCATCCAGCTGAAATCTAGAGATGGGTTCTTCTGAAAAAATCTCAACATCAAGCTTATCTGCACAGATTTTTCTTTCTTTCTAATTTCCATCTTACTCCTTGATCCTAATGAGAAGTGAGTTATTAGGAACATGAGAAGAGTCCTGTTGGCTGAGAGCAAAGGCTGAGAGCAAAATCAAGCTTCCTGGTCTCACACTGGCCAACTAGATGCCTGTGGGAAGCCTGCAAGGCTTTTTTATTCTCACTATTTTACCAAATTCTATACAGGTATACCCTCCAGGTTCCCAAAAGTAACTGCACCCACCCAAAAAGATACTACAATGCATAGGACTATATAAAAATACTTACCTATTAATACTTTCAAAATTAAGTTGCAGAAATAAAGCCTTTAATATTTATTATACATACTATAGGAGACTCTTGAGAATCCCATGGACTGCAAGAAGATCAAACCTCTCCATTCTGAAGGAAATCAGCCCTGAGTGCTCACTGGAAGGACAGATTGTGAAGCTGAGGCTCCAATACTTTGGCCACCTCATGAGAAGAGAAGACTCCCTGGAAAAGACCCTGATGTTGGGAAAGATGGAGGGCACAAGGAGAAGGGGACGACAGAGGACGAGATGGTTGGACAGTGTTCTCAAAGCACCGCGGGAGGTATTGAAAGACAGGAGTGCCTGGCATGCTCTAGTCCATGGGGTCACGAAGAGTCGGACACGACTAAATGACTAAACAACAACATACATACTGTATGTGTTTAGGCTTTTTGCATACAGTTTTATGTATAATGTTGTATATAATTATCATTCTGGAGGTCTGTTCTTAACCTAAAACTGTTCTTAACCTGAAGCACCACTTTAGCTAATGGGGCCTCCTGCTGCCGCTGCACCGCCAGAGCACGATTTCTGCTCTCATCCTGAAGCAAAGTTCTTAACCCGAGGTAATATTTCTGGGTTAGCGGAGTCTGTAACCTGAAGGGTATGTAGCCTGAAGCATATGTAACCTTAGGTACCATTGTAGTCAAGTTTTTTTTAATGCACAAGTGACTTGGACATAAGAGAGCTCATGTGATTAAAGAGGTGGTTCAATGTGGCTGCTTAATCAGCTTAAAGTGTTCCCAGTATTCAGTGATTAATTGTTTTCACTCTAAATTCATGGAATCATAGAATTGTAGAGTTCGAAGGGACATCTGGTCCAACCCCCTACAATCCAGGAATCTCAGCTGAAGCATCCATGACAGATGACCATCCAACCTCTGCTTAAAAACCTCCAAGGAAGGAGAGTCCACCACCTCTCGTGGGAGTCGACACAACTTTAAAAACAGTTCAAAACAATTTAAGGTGACCAAATGATAAGAAGGACGCAGGTGGTGCTGTGGGTTAAACCACAGAGCCTAGGGCTTGCCGATCAGAAGGTCGGCAGTTCGAATCCCCACGACGGGGTGAGCTCCCGTTGCTCGGTCCCTGCTCCTGCCAACCTAGCAGTTTGAAAGCACAAAGTACAAGTAGATAAATAGGTACCACTCGGGCGGGAAGGTAAACGGCGTTTCCGTGCGCTGCTCTGGTTCGCCAGAAGCAGCTTAGTCATGCTGGCCAAATGACCCGGAAGCTGTACGCCGGCTCCCTCGGCCAATAAAGCGAGATGAGCGCCGCAACCCCAGAGTCAGTCACGACTGGACCTAATGGTCAGGGGTCCCTTTCCCTTAATATGATAAGAAAGCTCTGTTGATGCTAACTTCTCTTTAATAGCCCGTGTCACACAGTCATGCCACCATATGGTACTTGTCGTCATCACATGATCCACCGGGCAATTATGATGTCCCTAGACCAGTATTGTAAATAGGAACTATGTATTCTAATAGCATTTATGTTTTTCTTTTTTGTAGTCCAGTAACCCCTGGAGGGCCACAGATTTCTTTTTCTAATTTTTTTATTGAAGTTTTTATCTCTACGAAATAACAGAAAAAAGAAAAGTTTACATATATGTACATGTTAGTAACACAAAGCATCCCACCACCTCACCCCACCACCACCACCATTGGTTCAACATAACTCGAAATGTGAGTTAAAATCTGACTTCCTTAATTCTATAACATATCTTTACAGTTGTGTTGTTATATTGTATTTGACAAATATTCTGATTTTACTAACCTTTTCCCCTTACAAACTTTGTTCTTTACATATCAATATTTCTGTACCGGAGCAGTGTTTTTTCGTATATTCATTCACGCAATGCCATTCTTTTATTAAATTTTGATTTGTTTGACCTCTGACAGCTGCCATCATTTTGGCCAATTCAACAAATTCATTATGTTTTTCGATGCTCACCAGGAGGAAACAAATGTAGTAACACACTTTCATGCCTAGAAATTCATGTGGTTTGTGGTTTCCGTAGTTCTTGTGGTATTATGGTTTCCTTAGAAGCTACCAAATACACCCACTGATTGTTGTGCTGTGTCGCAGGTCCCACCAGCGCTGTTATATACACACATATATGCACAGAAAACTCACTCTCTTCGCCCACCCCTTATTAAACTCAGGGACATTATCATGAGCCATGAACTGATATCAGCTAGTCACCTGCATGTGTTTTCTAAAGCCCATATTTGAATAATATACAGGAAGGGAAGTAGATTATTTCAAGTGACAGTGCTCAGTACAAAAGAGAGGTCAGTTTCCAGGAAATGAGATAGATGCATGGAAATAAATTTTGCAATTTTATTAGCTCCATTCATGCGTTTTATATTAGGTTGACATTGGTTGGTGGAACAGATATGTACTGTAGCCTGCTTAAATTAACTGATACGTATAAATATGAATTAGTAGCAAAATTTTGTAGTATACAGTCTCTTTTCTCCAATATCTAAGTAAGTTTCTCCCTGTCAGCAAAAGATGTCTGTTATTGCACTTTAAATGCTGTGTTTTTAGTAACTATGTTTTTTATAGATTGTATACCCCAAAAAACACACAAAAAACAAATAAGAGAAAACCTGAATACACATCCTGCTCACATAGACTTGGGTCCAAATAACTAAAGAGAAAATGTATTAGGGTTTCTCTTGGAGCTTTTGCACTCAAGCTAGTGGAAAGTTTTACACAAGTCTGTGCAAATGGAGAAATTCTTCTGGATTTGAGGTCACGTTTAACATGCAATGTACTTTTGCTAAGTCAGAAACAGGTCATCAGGGAAGAGGCTTTACTTTGGAACCTACCCAAAGTTAATATTTATAGAATAGTTTAGATTATAATGTGAAAATTATAGACAGAGGGCACAATTCTTTCCCTCTGACATATATGTCTGTGTGCATGCAGAAGGAATTCCTACAGGCTTTCAAGCCCACTGCGATTTTGAGTGCAATGCACCACTCAACAGCAATAATTCAAAGCTCTTTTGTACCCCGCATAGACGTTCTTCAGCAGTCTCTGGCACACAGAAAACACTTGCCCCTGGTGGGAGGCAGGGCTGGGCAAGAGGAGAGATGGGGAACCATTGGTTCTGGAGATGTTGCTGAACCAAAGCCCCCATCTGCTCCAGCAGACATGCCCAATGGTCAGGAACATAGCTGTCAACCGTCCCTTATTTGGCGGGAAACTCCCTTATCCCAGCGCCGTGTCCCGCTGCTGTCCCTTACTGATGATGTCCCTTAAATTTCCCGGGTTTCAAAAGAAGCAGCTCCTCTCCCTCCCTCCCTCAAAGTGGAATTTGCTGCCCAGGAGTGTGGTGGAGTCTCCTTCTTTGGAGGTCTTTAAGCAGAGGCTTGACAACCATATGTCAGGAGTGCTCTGGTGGTGTTTCCTGCTTGGCAGGGGGTTGGACTCGATGGCCCTTGTGGTCTATTCCAACTCTATGATTCTATGAGGCTTCAACTGTGTTGCCTGGCTGCCCGGCCCGCCTCCCTCCGGCCTCCTCTCACCAGCCTCGGCCCCCGGGAGCCCCTTCCCGCTGGGACTGGCGGGAGCCTCTGGCCCTTCCGCCGCCATCCTCCTCGCGGCCGCCAAACTGAGCTTCTCTGCCTGGAGCCTCCCCTCTGCCCATCGCCGTCGCGCCTGCTAGGCCGTACTGTGGCTGCACCGTTGAAGGACCCGGATGAGATGGGCAGCCTGGCAAGGCCTATGAATTGCTGAGGAGCCTTGAGAGAAGAGCGAGGGCAACCATAGAGAAACCTGTTCAGAGAGAGGAGGAGGAGGCGGGGGCACGGGCAGGTGTTCCAAGGGCTAACCATAGAGGGGGAAAGCGGAGGAAGGACCGCAAGCGCTTCTCCCATAGCTTTGTAGTGGTAGACTAGCATAGATGGTCTGATCTGTGGGTTTATTTCGGGCGCTATTCCCCCCCTTCCTCCCGCCCCGCCTGATGGAACTGAGAGCTGCAGATGGAGCACAAGAGAAAAGATACAGAACTGCAGCAGCATCTTCGTAGATTGGACTTCGTTTTGTGTGAAAAGTGGTTGCTGCTTGTAGTTATTTAATTGCAGTGTTTCATCAGCTGGTGTCTTGAGCGGCAACCTCTGGAAACGAAGGGCTAAAAACTGGTGCTGCTCTCCCAAATTATCTGGTCCCTTTTAACTTCATATTTCAGCTGGTTGACTAAAATCCCTTATTTTGGCTGCTGGTCCCTTATTTTCAAATCTGTAAGTTGACAGTTATAGTCAGGAATGATGGGAGTTGTAGTTTGGCAATGTCTAGAGGGCCACAGGTTCCCCACATCTGAGCTAGAGGGCGGGGGGACCAAAACAGGAGAAGGAAGTTCTCGTGCAACATGGGTAGTATTCTATGGCCTCTACATGGGAGCATGGCTTAGTGCACTTGAAGTTCCCTATAGTCTGCTAGGCCAGAAATGGAAGAAGACAAAGTCCCTACCAGAGAGGAAAGGCAAGCTAAGCAGATGGACTATGCTGAAATGGCAAAGCTGACCGGAAAACTCAGGAACCAAGAGGACAAAAACTTTTTAAAAGAGTGGGGGGAAATTACAACTGATCTAGGAGGCCACTGCAAGCAGATGGAAACATTAGCAGGATTCTGTGGGTAAAACCTCAGCACCTAGGACTTGCCGATCGTCAGGTCGGCGGTTCGAATCCCCACGGCGGGGTGCGCTCCCATCGTTCGGTCCCAGCGCCTGCCAACCTAGCAGTTCGAAAGCACCTTCGGGTGCAAGTAGATAAATAGGGACCACTTACCAGCGGGAAGGTAAACGGCGTTCCGTGTGCTGCGCTGGCTCGTCAGATGCAGCTTGTCACGCTGGCCACGTGACCGGAAGTGTCTGCGGACAGCGCTGGCTCCCGGCTTCTAGAGTGAGATGTGCGCACAACCCTAGAGTCTGGCAAGACTGGCCCATACGGGCAGGGGTACCTTTACCTTTACCTTTAATGTTAAAAATACTATAGTTAATATGGATTGTTATAAAAATTAGAGTATTGAAGAGTATGCAGTTCTAAATGTTGAAAATAGGACCCAATGGAGGGAGTGAATTGTGCGATTCAGAGTGATCTCAATATATGTATAGGTACTTGGACTGTTATAATGTTATATTTGTAAAATCAAATAAAAATGATTAAAAGAAGTTCCCTATAGTCAATCAGGAAGCTAAACAGTTGGAGACAAGGGATTTCCTTGTACAGTTCACTCTTCCAGTGGACTGGCATATGACCATATTATAACTTTAATAATAATAATAATAATAATAATAATAATAATTTTTTATTTATACCCCGCCCTTCCTGGTTCAGAAAACCAGGCTCAGGGTGGCTAACAACAAATTCAAAACACTTAATTGTAAAAGCAGCATAAAATACAGTATAAAAACATGAATAACAATAAAATTCAAAGTTCAGAAATCAATTTAGGGGAAATCCATCTAATAAGCATTAGATAGTCACCAGGGCTAGCTGGTGGAATTAGTCCTACTTGGGCCAGCGAGGAGGCCAGGGGAGAATTAGCTGTGGGGTCTCAGCGTGGGTAATCTTCATAAAAAGGGTGGGGGAGGGAAGAGAAGGGAAAGAAAAGATCAGGCTGAATTCAAATTAAAGGCCAGGCAGAATAGCTCTGTCTTACAGGCCTGACGGAAGGAGGTTAAATCCTGAAGGGCCCTAGTCTCATGGGACAGAGCATTCCACTAGGTTGGAGCCAACACTGAAAAGGCCCTGGCCCTGGTGGAGGATAGTCTGACTTCCTTAGGGCCCAGGACCACTAAACTATGGTTATTCATGGACCTTAAGGTCCTCTGCGGGGCATACCAGGAGAGGCGGTCCCTTAAATACGAGGGCCCTAAGCCACAAAGGGCTTTAAAGGTCAAAATCAGCACCTTGAACCTGACCCTATACTCAACCTGGAGCCAGTACAACTGGTAAAGCACTGGGTGCATACACCTCTTTTCTTTTGACTTGAACAGGGGCAAACAATTTTAAGCGCTTTGCCACTTTAAATACTGAGATGTCTGCTTTGAGCTCCCAAATAGTCTCCTTTTCCAGGTTTCTGGTTTAAATCCAACATGTAAATTCCAAAGTTCCAAATTACTTAATTTCTCCCAGTCATGTCATTGTGATCTGGCTATAGCTGGAGCCAATGGCTCTTCGCAAAAAGCTGTGGCTTGTTAATACTTGCCATGGGGTTAACAGTGCCGCCTGGGCTGAGGATCTGCAGAATAATTCACAATATGCCCCCGCTTCATAACTGAAAGCAAACAACAGTGAGGTTGAAACACAGAACCCAAGCCACCTCCCTCTGACTTTGGCCTCCAGCTGTGAGTCAAACTAAGGTGCATGTTTGGAATAACTCAACAGTGTTTATTCTGTTGGGTGGGGAATGTACTCTGGGAAACAGACTTATCTAGATGTGCAGCCCAGACTTATCTATGCATGTTACCTGCTGATTTCAATAGAAAGTTTAGGACTGTAGGATTATGCCCATTTCACAACTGATGCAATTATACGACACACACACGTACTTGCAGTAAGCGTCGTTGAACATAATGGGTTTTGCTTCTGAGTAAACTTGCTTAGCAAAGGGCAGCAAATCAACATTGCATTTACTGCATGGTACATTAACCATAAAGCAACACCGATTGCAACGTAAATCCAATTTTGTGGTGCTTTTTCCCCCTGCTGGCTGTACCATATTCACAAGCGACACAATCCAAACTGAGGAGGGTTTCTCTCTTTTCTTTTCTTTTGGTTTGCTTATTTTTAGCATTGCTCGTGAAAAATGATCTCACTGTTTGGGCTTCAAAGGTTAAAGAGCTTCCGAAACAGCTTCCCTTTGAACGTAAATGCCAGCGACACATCTTATTCTGCATTTAAGTGGCAAGAATTTAGCCGGCGTTTTTTTGATAGAAGTCACACTCCTTTAAAAAATGCAAACGAATCATTCAATATATTCATACAATATATTACTGCTGTGGCTTGGCATATATATATATATGGTATATGTGTGTTAACTGGATTGGCGGCCAAGTTGCAAACAGGCAACTGAGACATGGTTATGCCAGGCTTTTATCTTTTATGCCCAGGAGCGTTTGTCCCAAATCCCCAATGGTGTGAAATCTCTGTTGTTTTCTCAGCCAGCTGCTGCATTCTTCTTCTTTTTCTTACCAACTGCATCTTTTATTGGGCAAGCTTATTGAAGGGTTGGTAGTTCTGTGTTGCAATGTCTCATGTACATTAATGGCCAAACCTAGCTGGATCTATGCCAGTTCTATTTTCAAACAGCTTGTGGGCCATCCAAGGTGGGCAGGGGAAATGATCTCATTGTCTTTTTCAGCATGGGGGAAATGGAGGGAAATGATCGCATTGCCTTTTTGGACATTGTTGGCAATAAAAGATGACTGCGATGCAACTGTAAAACATGGTGTTTGACCAAAGGGCCAATAGAACTAATGTCTGCAGACTCCAATAGACAATGGCTGTTTCTCTGCCTGTGGGTAACTTATTTTTACTTATGGGCACCCTCAACCCACTTCCCGGGAATTTTGGGGGGGGAAGCCATGACAGTTAAATTAGTAACAATACCAATAAAAATTTGCAGTGTACAACTGCCTTCTAATCAGTGTCGGTACCAGGCTACTTTGTGCCCTGGGTTAACTATTTGCACTCCCCCCCCCAAAAAAAAAAGATCGCTAACTTCAATTTTCAAAAGCAGCTGTCTTGTAGAAAAAATGAAAGGCACAGAATTTGAAACTGCTAAACTTATTTTCAATTGCAAGGATAAGTAATACAACCATACTCTATTTGGTTATCTTTCTCAAATGCAATATATATACAGTGGTGTAGCGTGGGGGTGCAGGGGGGGGCCGGCCGCACCGGGTGCAACATCTGGGGGTTAGGGTTAGGGGGCACAAATCCATGGGTTAGGGGGCGCAAATCCATGGGTTAGGGGGCGCAAATCCACGGGTTGGGGGCGCAAATTACTTGCCTTGCCCCGGGTGCTGACAACCCACGCTATGCCACTGTATATATCTGTGTGTGTGTGTGTGTGTGTGTGTGTGTTCTAGCACACAAATCATTTTGTGAATTGTGATGTTAACATTTAAGTCTTGCAATTTCAGGCACATCCAAATCTCACGTTGTGTGGCTTTTCCTTTGCCAATTTTGTCACCTGTTCCTTCAGGTCAAGTGCTGATGCCATTGTCCTCAGAGACACCCCCATCCCTGAGGGGGGAAACTTGTGGCAATGTAATCACCATCTAATACAATTTATTTGTATTACTAGGTGCTTTGGCAGAGAGAGGGAGAGGCGAGGCTTGCAGCTCTGCATCTTCCATAATATCGAGTTCCGGCTGAAGTTTCAGTTCAAAAATGCAGCAAGATTTCGGGAGGCAGGACAAGTAGTTTGTGCGAACCAAGTCCCTCAACAGGGCTGGCAATGGATGTCTTGAATGCCTGCAGAATGAAGTGAAGAATGGAAGCAGTCACTGGGCGTATTCTGAGGTTGGAGGGCACAGAACAGCTAAATCACTATTCACTAAGCTGTGGCACTACACTGTCAGATGATAATGCCATTTTGAAGGTAATCGACTGGGATCAGAAATAGGAACAATGAAATGGAATCAGGGACTTTGTGTTTCATTTCCATCCCCTTGGTCCTCTCTGGTGTTAGGTTTAACCAAGACCCCATAGCTGAGAAAACCGCATTCTTTTGGCATGGTGATTAATGCTTCACTTGACAGGAATTCTTGCTGGCTGAAACTCAACTATGCACTCAGGTTTCTATTTGGCTGTTTTCAGCATGGAAACGTCCTACCAAGACCGATTCCAAACTTCGCACAATAACAACATGGCTGGCAATTAAAAATGTACATGCTAATTGCTGGACATAAAATGCCTCATTTACTTATTTGCACACGAAGCAGGGGCAGAAGTAGGGGAGGAATGCAGATTCTTGAAATGTAGAGAGATGTCAGAACTTGGTCCAAAACATCCAAAATTCTGTACCCACAGATGGTACGCTCATTCTTTGTTTATGCAAATCCGCATAAACTAACGGCATCGTTCATTGACTTGCAGCACCTGGACTGCGGCAGAATCTGTAAATTTCTGGGAAGAAAATAGTATGGAAGAATGCGCAGGACAAACTGGCATAGCAATCACACCCAACTCCCCTGGCAGGCTGGAGATTGGGTTTCCCTTGGCGGTTCCTTGGCTGCTGCCTCCCACCTCTTCGTCCTGCCAGTCCCTGACCCCCCGCCCCCATCCCTGAAGTTGCGTGCTCTCTTCCTTGGCTTATGGGTGCTCATGCTGTGTTGTGTACACACACACACACAACATGCACACAATGACATGCAGCCCTTTTAAAAAAAGCAACAACAAAGTTTTTTGGTTTTTTTCACATTTTAACTTAACCATTTCAAACATTAAAATACAAGGTTCTTTTGAACCTTCGGACCTCCCTCCCTCCTTCCATGGGTTCCATGTTTAAGATTAAATTTGCTGGATCTTTTACCATTATCCATCTGTTAAATATCCATAATTATCATAAATAATTCCACATTACAAGGGTCAATGCCAATGATTTTAACTGTTTACAGTGGTCTTTTAAATAAATTTAAAATTTACTTCAGTCCTTTGGAAATACTTGATCTTCCTGGTTTCGGATCTTCCCCATCAGTTTCACCATCTCTGCATACTCCATCAGTTTCGTCTGCCGTTCTTCGTTGGTACATCTTCCTTCCTTCCTTCCATCTCTGGGCTACTAGCATCCCGCTGACGTCATTGCATACATAGAAAGTCTTTTGCCTTCTCTTGGTATCTCTTCACCTATTATACCTAACAAAAAGGCTCCTGGTTTTTTAACAAATGTGCTTTTAAACCTTTCCTTTGATTCATTATATATCATTCCCCAGAAAGCCTTTACCAGTGTACATGTCCACCACATGTGGTAAAAAGTACCTTCCTTCCCTTTACATTTCCAACATCGATTTGAATTCGTTTTGTACATTTTTGCAATTTTAGTCGGTGTTAAATACCAACGATATGGCATACGGCCCTTGAAGACAACGCCAATCCTCAATGTGGCCCTTGGGCTGGGGAAAAAAATAGCTACTTCCTGAATTATTGCCTCCAAGTTGGAGTCTTGGGAGTCTGAAGAGGGTAATACTGGCAAAATACATAGAGGCCTCTGGGGTGGAACTACTGAGGAGACCGGGGTCTCAAAGGCCACCTCAAAGGGCACATTATCTATCCAGTCCATGGTGTCCTCTGAATTAAAAGTGTCTTCCCCTGAGGATGGGGATTCAGATCTCTGGGTCATGCCAGCATCTCTTCTCAAGTGACATATAAATAAAATTGTAGTTTGCAGCATTTTATGAGCCTCTAAATAGGCCTGAGCTATTTGTAGTGTTATAAACTCCCCACCCCTAACATCCATCTCCCATATAGCAGGTGTTTCCTAACACAGTTGCTACTGGGAAAAAATAATATTTCTTTGCTTAGAGCTGTTTTATTTCTCTCCGTACCACCCAAATAGAAGCTGGGCATTCTGAGGCATAGTCTAGCCCATAGAATATATTTTTTAAAAATACTAATACTTGCAAACATATTTATAGTCTCCTCTATTAGGCTATCTGACATTTTATATAAGCAGCACCAGCTGCTCTTGCAGAGATGATTACTTTATGCTACTGTTTATTTTTCCCCCTCTGTAAAGGATATAGCACTTTGCAAAAATCTGGATTACAGTGTCACTAGAAAATGATAGTTAAGTTATACCAGAATGGTGACACTTGACAATAGAAAAATTACAGAACAGTCCCAGAGCTCCAAACAGAAGGTGGAGGATTTTAAAAATGTGTTCCTGTTAAGCTAGTCTCAATAATAACACTCACTATTTTAAGTTTTCTTTTTTCCATGTTTTTTCCCTTTGCTATTCCTGCACAAAATTTACAGCATGGAGTGGAAAATACTGATAAATATGAGTCACGTTGCGTTTAGACTGTACAAACTACAAGACTTCAAATAAACGGGGAGCTATAAAACAATGAAAAATAGAGGAAATAGAAATTAAATTCACCACAATGACCACGGGATGAATAACAGACATAGGGGCAATATTGGGCAACTCATATATTACTCCTCATAAGCTCATTAGGAAGAATTGAAATGGGCTGAATTTAAAAGGAGAAAACTTTTAATTAATGTTTCAGGGAATCTTTGCTGAATGAGACTAATGTGTGCAGAAGGCTCATGGCCGCAAGGAACAGCGCTGCCAAATACAGTACCACAGGGAGCGTTTCTGTGCAAACTTCATTTAAAATCTGAGTCTAGCTAATTGTGGAAAACCGATACCTCAGCAGTGCTAAAGGGCTCTAATGTAGACGCAACCTTCCCGCTGCTACAATTTACACTTGGCCATCTATTGATTTTGCCACGACTAAAGATGAAGGGAAGCACAGTATGGTTATCTAAGAAGTGGTCTTCCTCATGAGGTACTCTCAAAGAGAATCCAGAATTTTTCTCAAGATGTTCATGGAGGATGGTTTGCAATTAAGTCCCAGGTTGAAGAGAAAACCTGCTTTGAATGTACATAAACATTCCAGTGATAGATATCCTAACCAGGGCTTTTGAAATATACTCAGAGTCCTGTAGTGATTTCATGCTCTTTATTGCAGCTTGTAAAGCAGTGATTGAATTGCCCCCCAAACCTCAGGCTTTTATATACATTATTTACACAATGAGTCACATCTGATTGGCTGATTCTGCTTCCCTCCTGGAGCCTGATTGGTCTTTTCCTGCAGGCCAATCAGTTGTTGCATTCTACTATCCTACCAGCCTAATAGGCTGATTAACTTCCTCCTGGAGCCTGATTGGTCTTTTCCTGCAAGCCAATCAGTTGTTGCATTCTAGGATCCTGCTTGCCTATTGTTCTAGGATCCAAGCTTAGTACATAACAGCTTTCTTTCGGCCGGAATTTGCCGGAACTCAGTTCTGACACCCCTTAGGTGGGCGCCATTGGCATTATAAGAGAACAAGGGAGGCGTTCACAGTGAGTTCTGACACCTCTTTTTCTAGAAAATAGCACTCCTAACTATACCAGTGCAGTTGGATGCCTGAGACGAGTAATGTTTAATGCCTGAGACTAGTTTTTAATGTTGTATTTTAACTTGTAACCTGTCCTGGAACCTAAGGATGAAGTAAAATAAAATAATATTTATTAATAATAATTAATAAAGAATATAATTGGTAAGTACATCATGGTTTGGAGCTGCAGCTGAACTGCATATATTTCAGAAGCAGACATGCACTCTTTATTCATACTACTTAACTTTTATCACAGACAACAGAGTCTAATGTCATCTTGGATTCTGGTTTATGAGCCCCTTGTGGAAAAGCTAAATTTAGCAAAAAAATATCTACAGTGCAATAAATCACTAGAATGGAACATTGCATTAACAAATCCTGTTCAAAGAGGATTTATGAGTCAATGCTTAGATATTTTACTACTTCACTTCTTGATTTTTTATTAACACTGTAGAGTCATAAGCCATTATCTCTAAATATACATATGGCAATATGGATCTAGTTGAAATTATTCTCTATAGTACAGATAATGTCTGTAAAAAGCTTTTTGTTTGATATAACTTTTTGTTGTTGTTTTGCAGGAAGACTATAATTACCGTGGCTAATGGAAAAGAAGGAACCTTAAATCCTCAAAAGCTGTGAAATCTCTTTTTTTACATATGGTTAAAACCCACTGACTGTATTAAATTAACTGTAATAACAAGAATAAAGTTGTTGGTTGAATTTTAAGTTGTTGGTTCATTGGGACATTATGATGTAAACATCAAATAAATTTCTAACCAAAGAATGATGTCAGCATGGCTGTTGATTTGCCAAGCGGAAGCGGATGGAGTCGTGAATGAGGCCCGTCAGCAAAAGCTCTGCTCAAGGACTTTCACTTCTGCAATGGGGTTTTCATCTCTCTTGTGCCCCACACACCCCAAATAGGCTTGTGGGGGTGTTAGACAACCCTCAGAACAGTACACAGGGTGCGGCAGTGGGGATTCCTCTATCTGAAATGTGCCACTGTTGATGGAACATTGACCCTAGCGCCAGGGGCCTTGGGTGTCATCGCTGAGGGGAGTGACATTCGGAACTGCTGGCCCCGTGGGTTACCTGAGAGGCGAGTTCCAAGTCCGGTCCGTGGTCAAAGGTGCAACATGGAGGCAGTCCGTAGTAGCTGAAGGGCAGGGAGTCGGGTGAAGTCAGGAACAGGCATGCAAGTAGGGAGCCAAGGCGGGGCAGGAGCTCAGGCAGGAAAGCAGGACAGGGTTCAGGCAAGAACTAGCAACCAACAATGTTGTTCCCGCAACTTGGGACTGGGGCTGGCCGGCTTTTATCTGCCCCAAGGCATAGGGCGGCCCTGGTCCATAGGTGACTCGTCTCTCCTGGCCTGAAGGCAAGCACTCCTCCTGCGGGAACTTAGTTCCCTCCGCCTCTCTGCCCTGAGCCTCTGTAGCTCAGGAGAGGCTGGAGGGTTACCAGACCCAGAGGCAACCTCAGCTTCCCCTGACGGGGCTGAGAGTGGAGCACCTGCAGGCAATGGGTCCTCCATCACCTCAGGAGCCAGAGCAGACTCAGCTGGTGCCTGCACCTGAGGACCCAGCACAGGTGAGGACCCTTCAGGCTCAAGCCCCAGCCCCGGCTCAGCTGGTTCTGGAGGCGGGGACTCCTGTGCAGGCTGGGATTCCTCAGGTACAGCATCCGAGTCCGAATCCCAGGCCATCACAGGCACACTGCCTGCCCACAACCTCCAAGCCATAGGGGGGAAGGGGCGGAGCTGCGCCACCTTGCAGCTGGCCCTTACCCGTTTGTTTTGACAGCTCAGTGGAGGCTTGGAAGTTGCAGGCGGGCGGCACGCCATTGCCCCCCACTCCCGGGCTTCTTCCATGGGGGGAAGCCTCCCCTGAGCTGTGAAAAGGAAGATGGAAGGGAGGAAGACTGCTGGCAAAGCGGCGCAGCTCCCTCCTCCCCACCCAGGAAGCAGCCCACCACGGGCAGCTCGCTCTGCCCCCATGGACACCTCACCCCTGGGACGCTCGCCTCGCCCCCGGCTGCACAGCATGCTAGCTCCGCCTCTGCATAGCGCAACAGTGAATTCAACTGATTATTGTTGCATCAAGGAAAGCTGATTTCTCCATGTTGAGTGTCAAAGCTGAAACGTCAGTTCCTCCCAACACTACCCCGTCTCTGCAAGTAACTAGCATAGGGAGACTCTGATACTACAGTCAAACCTCTGTTCCCAAACACCTCCGTTTTGGAACGTTGCAGCTCTCGAATGCCAAAAACCCAGAAGTAAGTGTTCCGGTTTTTGAACGTTTTTCGGAAGCCGAATGTCCGACATGGCTTCCGCCTGAGTGCAGGAAGCTCCTGCAGCCGATCGGAAGCCACGCCTTGGTTGTCTAACATTTCGGAAACCAAATGGGCTTCCCGAATGGATTACATTCAACAAACGAGGTTTGACTGTATGTAGGATGAACACCACACAGCCAGATTCACAGGCATGGGTAGTAGGTTAAATCAATATTCTCCAGCTATCTTCCTAATTCCAACAGAAGAACATTTCTCTAACCCAACCCAGGCACTAATTGGCCTCCATTTCCACATTTTAGAATCATAGAATTGTAGAGTTGGATGGGACCATGAGAATCATCTAGCCCAACTCCCTGAAATGCAGGAATCTTTTGCCCAACATGAGGCTCAAACCCCTGATTCTGAGATGAAGAGTCTAATTTGCTCTATCTTTTATCTTCAGAGGTAGTGACTAACATCTTCTGTTACTGAGGGGAACAGACTTCACAGAAGCAGTCACACCCATTTCTGTGATGGAGATTTCCCTTTCTTCAGCAACTGCCACTACTGACTACCCCACCATAGAGGAATGTGTACAAACAAGTTGTGAAAAATGCTATTTTTAAGCTTCTGAATTTGAAATATACTCGGAGTCGAGAGTGGATTTCATGCTCTTTATTCAGCTCATAGTGGTGAGGAAAAATGGAAGTTCCACCAGAATGTCTGCTTTATATACATTATTTACACAACGGGCCCCACGTGATTGGCTAATTCCGGGATTCTACTGTAGGCCAATCAGGTTGCGGATTAACTTCCACCTGGAGCTGGATTGGCTGGCTCCTGTGGACCAATCAGACTGCTGCATTCTGGGTCCTATTGTTCTAGGACCAATCAGACTGCTGCATTCTGAATCCTATTGTTCTAGGACCAATCAGACTGCTGCATTTTGGATCCTATTCAACTCAGTACATAACAGAAGTTTATCTTGATCCACGTGCCCCAAGATCTTTGGAATGGCAAACTGAGTAAATTTACACTTAAATTGTGCTGGTATTAACATTAACATTACCATCACAATCATTTTCTATGTGCGCAAGATGATGTTTGTTCCATCCTAGTCATATGCAAATACTGGTATTTGAATCACAGATTCACCACATAGGTTATTGCAATCTTTGGGTCTCTGTCCCTCCCCTGTTCTTGTCACACAGATTGCAGCTGCTTTCTAAATCTGATTGTGTGTGGCTGCTTAAAAACAAACAAACCTACAAACAAACTAGGGGCATTTAAAACTTAAGCCATTGCCGAGCTTCCAGTTTAGCCAGTGTTTTCATTAGAAGTTTGTATTATTTGGCTGAGCTCTTCAGCATCCTCTTGGACTGTTTGTTTTCAATTTCTCCTTCATTCATTGCAGATGCATATAGCTATTTCAAGTAAATGCACAGCTGCTGACCCCTACAGTAGAATATAAAAAGACACTTGGCGATGGTACATTGTAGGAATGCTGGAACAGTGTGAGAAAAGAGATTTCCCCCACCCCCAAGAGACTGTTTCTTTCTTGCCTTTCTTCAGTACTCCATCCATGTTTTGTGTTTTAATTGGGGAGGGAGAGAAGGAACACACAACCCAAACCTACACATGTGTGGGCCATACTAGATGTGATGTTAAATGTGTGCTGGCATTCATCGTACATACAGTGGTACCTTGGGTTACATACGCTTCAGGTTACATACGCTTCAGGTTACAGTCTCCGCTAATCCAGAAATATTACCTCAGGTTAAGAACTTTGCTTCAGGATAAGAACAGAAATCAGGCTCCAGTGGCGCTGCAGCAGCAGGAGGCCCCATTAGCTAAAGTGGTGCTTCAGGTTAAGAACAGTTTCAGGTTAAGAACAGACCTCCAGAATGAAATAAGTTCTTAACCCGAGGTACCACTGTATTTCAAAAATAGAAATAGCCACCATGACCTGGAGTAGGAATGGGACTGTGTTGGGTGGCGAGGGGAACACAACTCATTCTTCTTGCCACAATCCATGTTGCTATTTCAGACCCTCAAAGTGTCCCTATTTTCCAGGGACAGTCCTAGATTTACAGAAGCCATCCCGGTTTCTGATTTGATCCTAGAATGTCCCGCTTTTGCTGAGGACACCCCTATTTTAATCAGAGAAATGTTCAAGGATATGGTAGGACATCCCCAGGGCTTTTTTACCCAGCCAAAACTCAGCGGCTCTCCATTGGGTGCCATTGCTATTCTAAGAGATGAGGGAGGTCTGCATGGCGAGTTCCGACACCGCTTTTTCTATAAAAATAGCTCTGGACGTTCCTATTTTCATCAGAGAAATGTTGGAGGGTATGCCATTTCAAATAGTATTCGCAGATGAGAGAAAATGTCCCATTGTAGAGGTCTAGTTGTTCCAGTTGTCTTGCTCCTAGAGAGGAAGTTTGGACGCCATATTTCTTAGACATTAAATTCTGGCAACAGTTGTCCAATAATGAAAACTGTCACCTGATCTGTCTGAGTGGCACATGTAGTTTTGGTGTAGTGGTTAAGAGCGGTGGACTCGTAATCTGGTGAACTGGGTTCGCGTCTCCGCTCCTCCACATGCAGCTGCTGGGTGACCTTGGGCCAGTCACACTTCTCTGAAGTCTCTCAGCCCCACTCACCTCACAGAGTGTTTGTGGTGGGGGAGGAAGGGAAAGGAGAATGTTAGCCGCTTCTTCGGGTAGCGATAAAGTGGGATATCAAATCCAAACTCCTCCTCTTCTTCTTCTTTTTCACAATACAAGCTATTATTCAAGTCCATAATATTCAAGAGGTTTCCGAGATTTTAAGCACTCTAGCCAGCGGCCACCTCTACTTCATTTTCTCTACACAGTGAACACATTTCATTCTGTTTCTCCTGTACACACTTCTCTGGTTGTAATTGGGATTTACATTGGAGTAAACATGTCCAGGATTTTGCACTTTTAAGATAAATAGTAAGCCTGTAAGGTTGGCCTTGCAATTCTTAAAATTTTTTATATTTTATGCAGTCATTTTAAGTGCTTTCTTATTAAAATATGATGATGATAGAGATACAGTGGTACCTTGAGTTACATACGCTTCAGGTTACAGACTCTGCTAACCCAGAAATATTACCTCGGGTTAAGAACTTTGCTTCAGGATGAGAACAGAAATCGTGCAGCAGCGGCGCAGTGGCAGCGGGAGACCCCATTAGCTAAAGTGGTGCTTCAGGTTAAGAACAGTTTCAGGTTAAGAACGGACCTTCGGAACGAATTAAGTACTTAACCCGAGGTACCACTGTAGTTGGTATGAAGACTGAAGACAGAGGGCGGGATTCACCTAACATATCCCATCAGCAGAAGCCCTGGGTAATGCTTGTGAAATGGGGGTTTCCCCATTCCTCCTCGTGTAACCCCTAAAATTGGCTTGATGGGGGCAGGTCTGGAAAACCTCCAGGGGGGGGGGATCATCCCCCTTGGCAAGGAGATATGTTTGTGAAGACAGAAAGTTTGCAGAATCGCAGCGGCCACCATTTTGTTTTTCCCAGCAAGCCCCCTTCTGAAGTGCTTTTTTGAATTTTGAGGCGTTCAAACTGTCTGCCCCCTTTGGGGACTACTTTTATAGCGGGCGGCAGTTAAAATGGTAAAGAAAAGTTTGTTTTTATATAGTTGGTGGGTTGTTCCACAAGCTGTTCATTTCATTCAAGAGGGTACTGTGTGAAACAGCTTCAAAGAGAGTGCAGTGATTGAAGAAGGCTTATTAAAAAAAATGAAGATATATCGTTCCATTCCATGCCACCTTTATTTAAAACCTTAAATACGAGGAAAAAACTACTGTATTTTTCCGTGTATAACACGGCCACATGTATAAGGTGATCCCTATTTTTTGGGACCGCAACAATTATTTTTGAGGTGGGCAGGGGGAATTGCCCAAAGCTGCTGAGCTTTTTTTTTGCCCTGAGTTGTTCAGCTTTTGTGGGGGGCACCACCGCCAATCGCTCTACTGCCTAGCTGCAAATGCAAATAGCACGGCTCGCCACAGCCACCAATCGTCTGTACGCTCGCCGCCAAAACCCCACCTGCACACTCAATGCAACCACAGCTGATTGCACGCACACCTTGCCACTGCCGTAAATAGCCCTCAAAATTGCAGCTACAGCCAATCATCAGCAAGCCTGGCTGCAGCAACCAATCACATGCCCAAACGCTGATGACAATCTCCTGCTGGCTGCTGCCACCAATCACCAGTCCGCCCCCCCCCCCGCTATCCGTGTATAAGACGAACTGCTATTTTGGCTTATTATTTGTAGGGGGGGAATCGTTTTATACACAGAAAATACAGTATTTGTATTGGGGTGTATTTGTTTTTTAAAAGGTAAGACTGCCTTGGAACCCCCTGCCCAATACTCTTTATTCAAAAGCAAGCCCACAAGGTTGAAAGGTGTCTTATACTATATTTTGGGGGGGTCAGGGTGTGGGGGCTAAGAGAACAACAGATCAACGGTGTGTTGTGTAAGTCTAATGGGACTTACATGCAAATAAATATGCTGATGATTCAGAGAAATGATTTGAGGAAACAAAGTTGGAAAGGGTACGCTTTGATGAAACCATTTCTCCTTAAATTACTGGGTCAATTTCACCAGTTTCTGGTCAAACCGGAATGTAGAAAAATTGTGCGCTTTTTTGGCAAGTGTCTGTGGAAATAAAAGGATAGAACATAGGTTTTGTTTGTTTTTTGGAGATGAGATGGGAAACCCAGTAGTTTTAATTACAAAAACATCGCTGTTCAGAAGATGGTACACTCGGGGAATGAATATTTTGCAACAAAATGAATTTACTACATTACAAATGTCAGACATTTATATATAAATATGCTGCTGGCTATAATCTGTTTCAGATAATATCGTAACAGTGAGTTGTGGTATTTAGTTGAGAAATGTGGAAGTTTTGTTCTGATGTTGATGTAATATTGTTATGGGACTTCCACAACTAGTACGATAAAGAAATCAAGAGCTGTTTTATTCCCAGTTGAACAAAACAGATCCCATCGAATTACGCCAGTGCTTTGGCCGAATATCAAGAGCTTGGTGGGAGTTTTTAATTCACATATTGACAAACAGATGGTTGAAAGAGAGAATGATACTGACATTCAGTAGCACGAATAACTAGATTAGACTTTAATTTATTGTGCTGCCTTTCCACAAAAGAAACTTTGTTCAAGGCATCTCACAATATATCAAACAAATACAGTAGTGAGTAGAACAATATATCTGGCAATTGTTGAAAGGAACAATATTAATTTTCACAATATGATGACTGAGAAGGATCTGAGATGACCCTAAGCTTGAGGGGCATTTGATTGTGTGTTTTGGCAATAAAATCCTTGTTTTACATTTGACACAAAGCGAGGCATCATTGCCAGGGGTTTATGTTTTGTCATGCTGAATCCTGATTATAACCATTCATGGCATGAACACTTTACTAATTAGGTCAAGGTTAACAGAAACATGGCTTGCTAATAGTTGAAATCATGTACTGAAAATAGCAGTAACCAGAGCTTGGGAAATTTATTTTAAAAAGTAACTGGTTCGAGTTCAATATGCCCAAAAAGGAACTAATTCCAATTTACCCTCATCCCTTTACAAAATGAACTAGTTTGGCTTAGGTTCAGTTTACAGTTCACTGCAAGTTTATCCAAATGCTCCTCAGCAGAATAAATTCAGAATGGAGAATGTTACAAGCTGCTATGCTGAAATATAACACAGATTTAAGAAGACCCATAAAAGGTCTATCTGAATGGTTTAATTCTGCTCCCCCTCCCAACATTTATGATATTTAAACAAACTCGAAATGGTTCAAAGTTCTACCCAAAATCAATTTAATTCACATTAAGTACACTAGGCAACGATGAGAACTACTTTCAGGCATGGTTCAAATATTTCTGATCTAGTGAAGCTTATTAAATTGAACTAGTTCATTCCAAGCCCAGAAATTCCAAGCCCACATAACGTTTAGTAAGGCAGATTTGAATACATGATGCAGTGTTGCATTACGTATGCCCCTGTATCATTCACAACAGTTCATTGGGGAAAGCCTACAACATTAGACAAAAGCATGATGTGTCTCCATAATGCAACATAGAAGCTCAGCTGCAATATATGGGCAAATGCATTTAGAATTATGAACAATAAAGAAGCTGTAATACCAGGTGGATGATGAGCATTGGCTGAGTGACAGCTGTGACACACTTCATGAGCAAACAATTCAGATTTCAATATTTGGGGCCAGCTACAATGCTAAATGAGTCAGAACCTTCTGCACAAAACAGAAATATCACTGCTGGATTTTGTTGGTACTTGAAAAATATTTTGACGATATCTAAATATGGACAATGAAGGCATGCATTTAGAATTCAAGGTTTCAATGAGATCCTTTAACTCCCTGAAAATAATTGAGGACCAGGCCTTAGAGGTCTTCGCAAATTGGTTGGAGAAGAATGGAGAGAGAGTTGGAAAGCTTTTTGACAGCCACCATAAAAAGGTTTACTAATGAGTTCCCAAACAGTCACAGTGTGAAACCTGGACAAAATGTGGTCAGCTTCTGTGAACTGGGATTGTGGAATGGCCCAATGGACCACTATGACAATACCTTACATTATAGCTAGCCAAAAAGCTTAGCAATTATTGGTGGACGTTTCATTGCCTAGTTTTGGTTATCCATTTGCAACTCACTCTATTAAGTTTGGGCCTAACATGTCATGATACTTGGGATATGGTGCGGTTCCTCCTCCGCCAGCAATTCTAACATGTTTTTCATACTTACATGAAATTTCATACTGAAAATAAAGCATTCGCTCCGTGAACGAATTGCCTACAAAGTTGCTAGGGACAACAGTTGATCACATTTCCTTCCAGCAACCGTAACATTTACATTCTGTTCTTGGGTACAATGGGTTGTAGCTGTAAAAGCGAACGGCGCTATGAATCGCCACATTCCTGCTCCATCGCTTCAAACTTCTACACAGGCACCTAGCAGCAGCAAAGTGGAGCTCTAACTCTTTCACAAACCTGCTACGTCGACGAGGTAATTTATAGTCATTATACTCAATATGTGTTTCAAAAAAAGCACGGAAAGAATAGGACTGGGGTTATTATTGGCCAGTGTTTGGAACAGATGAAAAAGAAGTAACAGGAAGATGTCTCGCAGCTTTTTCAGAACCGCAACTCAAAGGAAATCATTACAAAGTGGAGAAGTAAAAGGCCAGAGTCGCCGCCTCATACAGAAGGATCTGAAAAGTTTTTGTATTGTCGATCTCTGATTTCATTACTCCTAATAACTCGTTTCCTGATGGAAGGTAAAGAGCTACCTGAAACACAGATCCATGTCCTTTTAGTTAAACCTTTATCCCTTTGTCATTGTGGGTTTTTTCTTCTTCTTCCTCTGTACCTCCATTCATCTGCTCTACTGGAAGAGCCGCACGGTGTTAGAAAATGGCTGTTCGGAGCTAATATGCATTAACTTTTTAAAAACTGTTTTATACATAACCTATTGTATTAATATAAAACGCGAAGGCCATTCCCCCCCACATTTCCTGGGAATGGCCCATTACATTGTGAGCAATCTACACGTGCCTTTAAAAAAAGAAGAAGACGACTTTGAACTCAATACAAAAGGAAAATATAATCATGTACAACTATAAAGACGGCTTCCCCCCCGCTTTTGTGCAGTCTAACTGAGGTGGATGTGTAGGATGGTAATGAAGAGATGGACCGCCTTTATTAGCAGGCTCAGTGAAAAGGGTTCTTTTCAGAACTTCAACTTTTCTTATCTCCCTAGTTTTCGTGGTGTCTAAAATGGACGCTTTCATTTCATGACTTTCTTTCAAATGCACCAAGTAGATTGGCAAAGCCAAGCCAGTTCAACCTTCTATCCAAAGGAGGCTAGGAGCAAGGTCGGCTAGTTTGGACGCTCCCATTCAAACAAAAGTTTTCTTGCATTTAGACTTGGTTTGGGTAGCTACTGTTAAAAGATGTCTCGTGCGTCGGGCGCCTTAATTTGTCAAGAAATATCCATGAAAAGTTAGTGAGTCAATATATATATATATTTAGAAATGGAGTGAGGAAGTACTAATGATGTAGACTTTCCCCTCAACTACCGTAAAAAGGCCTAGTTATGCTACTTAACCTGCTGCCCTTGAAATTGTTTAATATAGTAAGTTTTCTTAGGATTATTTGATGATCTCCAGGCCTCTTCTCTTTATTATTTTCCTAGCTCTCTTTTGGCGCTGTCTCCTCTCCTCCCACCCACTCTCTCGTTTTCCTTCAGTGCTCCTCCCAGTACATCTCCCGGGAGAACTCTTTTAGCATAGTCTGAATTCGCTTTGATCTTTCTCAATTAGAAAGAAAACATGCAGTTAAATGGAGGTGAAATACGACCGTGAAGGCCTTTTACAAACAAGAAGGCAGAAAAAACTATGAACGCCACCCATTTTCACAAATAATTTATCCAACGGCAGAAACTATATCATTCCACACCCCATCGTAGTGAACTCCAAGGAAGATGCCTACTTTCAGATTTCGGTCTTAGTAATGAAATGATCGGATTTTAAAGGATTTTCACTGGTGCCAAATCCAGTCAGAAATCAACATACATAGGTCGTTTTATGGAAATGTAAATGGACTGGGAGGTATTGATAAATTGCTCTTTCTCTTCTTCGGCATAAATATAAATATAAATAATAGAATAGGATGTCCCTATTTTCATCAGAGAAATAATTGAGGGTATGCATTCAGGTGTTGATACCGTTGACTTAAGCATTCTTGCCATTGCCCCGTAGTATCTTCCTCTCTTTGTACTGGCCATCTTTCTTCACTTGCTACTTTTGAAGGCTAAAACTGCCTCTTAAGGTATAAATGATGCATCACTTCTGTCCTGAATGCACACCTCTTCCACATATTTCCTTCATTCTTCTTGACCTTACAAAGCCCACACTTCCTTATGTGCGATTAACATTATAGAGGATTTGCAACCGATGAGAAAAACCTAGAGCGGGAGCTGCCAAAGGGAATCTTGCAAGCTGTGTAATGCCTATGCAGACTATTCCTTCTGGATTGTTAATGGGTTGCTTTTTAAATTTCCTTAACATTCTATATAAACCAACAACATTTTGCCATTATAAAGACATATTGATAACTAAATTTGATTTATTGGTTCCTTCGTCATGTTTTTCTGCTTTGTTAGCACATACTTGTGTCAATTTATTGTGGCACCATTGACGTAAATATAATACTCTGCCCTGATTATTGATGAAAAACGATGGGGACAATGATAGATAATACAGCCACAAGCATGCTGTGAACGGAAGCATCTTTATCCCAGGTAACATGCAATATGTATCAAGAGATTAATTAAGCCGACCCAGTTGATTCTGTAATGAACCATTATTTAACATGTCCCTTTTCTCTTCTCTTTAAAATCAAGTACCTTTCTAGCCTTTGCATCCTTGGAGATACCTGTCAGTCTATTAGACATCCAATTCTGGTGCTTGTTTACTCAGAAGTAAATGAAACAGTTCATTGGGACCTGCTCACATGAAACATGTGCATAGAATTCCAGCCATTTAATTGCACCTCATTCCCCCCTCCACCCCCAGATTTTCATAAAAGAAGGCAATGAGCTGATGGTATTAGCAGCCCTAAATTGAAAACATGGTCCCCTTGCTATTTTATAGGTATTGCAGAATCCATTCTGCAAATGGTAATGTCCAACTATTCTTGAACACACCGAATCTGAAACATTCTTTAGTGAATCTGGTCCTTGAATTTAAGTTGATAAATTAAAATTGGTTGGATTTTTTTCTTTAATTGGATTATGTGGTGGGTTCACAACTGGATAACATATCACACATGCTTTATTTCCTTCTTTTGTCTCCTTATATTGTGCCAGAGCTGAATCAACTGGATCCTTCCACTGCTCCATAACTGTGGGGAAGTATTCAAATATGCTTGCCTTCTGAAGTGGTACAGGCCACTCTGTCACCTCACTATTCTGCATGTGTAAAACTGGCCTCTATTATAGCCAACAAGAAGGCTGATAAAAGGATCTGTGGGCTTGTTCTCATTATAGATGACTGTGGAATTGACTGTTCCATTTCCAAGAGCAATCCAAATCTCAAATGGCATGCTAATCAGGGAAATTATTGCATCTACCAAGTAACAAAACATTGTGGTTTAGTTCTGAGAAAAATGAAGTATCGTCAAATTGGAAATGTTTACTTGCAAAAAGGATATCTGGAGGCCAAGGGTTATGCTGCTGTTCCATTAACACTGCAGACATCTTATGCAACGGAACCTCTCCTTTTTCTCGTCTCCCCATGCATCCTCAGAATTGGCTCAGAGGATTGGGGAACCCTTCAAATAAGATTTAGGGGTCACATGGAGAAAGGAAATCCCATAGAACTCTCCTCATACAGCACTGGATAGAATCCCAAGCAGCAGCTTCACATTTGCTGTGGTAAACTCTCTGTACACAGGGTAGGAACATTGGTTTTGTACTTATGCATTGTCCAAAGAGAGGAAACCCATCACCCAAAAAACCAGGAGACAGATTTATATGCATAGATGCAAATTTGGAAGCAGCTAGTATAATTTAAATAGAAATACAACATATCTCATTATAGTGGGAAAGACAGTGAACACTAGGTGATTTGTGAGCTCGCTCAATGTGATATCTGGCGCTAACTGTTGATTGGATATTTCAGACTCCCGGCTCTCTCTTCTTATGATTTCTGATCTTTAAATTGTCTCAGGGCATGCAGTCCTTCCAAGAGAGGTCTGTGGTCTGTAAAGTAGGACACACTAGTTTTGCATCTTATGCAATCACAATGAAAAATGGTTCAAGTTAAGAAACTACATAGGGTTCAGTCTTTTAAAGTACTGAGATATATATAGAGAGAGAGAAATTGAGAGAGAGATTTTGTGGTTTCTGTGCTCCTAATATCTGCTTTTCTGTGATCTCATTCATCCCTGTAACGTGGGCAAAACAATATAATGAATTTCAGTTCATGCCAAAGACACTGCAGCATATAAGATTTGTTAAGCTGTAAATACTTCTGTGCTTCTTTAAAAAATAACATTTTTGGTTTGATCTGTTTAACCGTTGAATAAGATGTTTCTAAAATATATTGGACTGGTGCCATTTGTAGACTACATTTTTTTACCATACATAGTAAAATATGAACAATTTATAGCATTTTGACATCATGTGTTTCTCCTCCCTAAAAACCAGTGTTTGATTCACAGCCCAGAATAAAAAGTGACATTGGGAACATTTCTTTTTAAAATCTGAAATTAAACAGGTAACTTACGTATTATGTAGTTATTTTATGTGTATTCTTGGTTTTGTTTTTTTAAAATGTTAGCCTACTCCAAGCACTCAAAATAGGATATGCTGCTTATTTAAAATAAATAAATAAAATTGCTGCAATCCTCCAAACATTACTGGAAGGCATGGAAAATAAATTTGTGAATCATTTTGCAAACAAAACAAAACACATGCTTCCCAAATGATGCTCCGTTCTTCCCAGGCTCTTGACCACTGAATTTATAACCAATGAAGGAATGGCCCATGAAATATGATAGGTCAGCAGGACTTTGGAATGAAGGACACTCTCTCTCCATCTTCCCTATTTCTCACAATTTGATGTTCCCCAATTCTTGCCCTTATCTAACCCTAGATTCCTTCTTCCTTTAACCCCTCCCTTTTTATTCTGAGCAATGGCCTCAACAGCATAGAGGCAAGGCTTCAATGGTACCCTGAACAGTGCCATGCAAGGTTCAGACTGGAGATTCCGTAATAGATGTCGCTTCAGTAATGGATGGAGGGGAGGTTGATGCCTTCGCCTGCCCCTGCTCAGTAACAGTATCCTGTTAAAGGGATTCAGGGTGTGAATACTGTCCGAAGCCTGGGCTAGGGCCATGCCACAGCCCCTATGGGGACCCCACGGGGTGCCACTATCTGATGTAAGTTACAGGGCACCCCCAATCGGTGGTTTACCCTTCCGTGGACTCCCTGCAGACGGGCAAGAGTCAAGATATAGCCTGGCTTCACCACAATGCCTAAGCCAAATTGCTCATATCCATAACCAATAAAGTTGTGGCCTACTCAAACCCATAAACCAAATGTTCTGTGTCAGTGTGATTTATTGTTCTCCTGGGAACTTTGGGGCTCAGGTGCCTTGGCATGCAAGGGAGCCCCCTAGTTCGTCCAGAAGAGCAGGTTCCTTCCATAGCAGGAGGAACTTATTGGCATCTGCTAAGGGATGCGGGTGGCACTGTGGGTTAAACCACAGAGCCTAGGACTTGCTGATCAGAAGGTTGGTGCTTCGAATCCCAACGACGGGGTGAGCTCCCGTTGCTCGGTCCCTGCTCCTGCCCACCTAGCAGTTCGAAAGCACGTCGAAGTGCAAGTAGATAAATAGGTACCGCTCCAGCGGGAAGGTAAACAGTGTTTCCGTGAGCTGCTCCAGTTCACCAGAAGCGGCTTAGTCATGCTGGCCACATGACCTGGAAGCTGTATGCCGGCTCCCTCGGCCAATAAAGCGAGATGAGCGCTGCAACCCCAGAGTCGGCCACGACTGGACCTAATGGTCAGGGGTCCCTTTACCTTTACCTTAAAAGCCTTGGCAAGCCACTGCCAGCCAGGATGGTGCTGGGCTTCATAGACCAATGATCTTAATCTACATTCTGCCACCTATTTCTAATCCCTAATGTAGCTTGTTACATGTTTGGCTTCTGCACGTAGCAACATTTCAAAGGGGATAAACTAAGTACTTCATTTAGGGCAATGTTGCAAAGACATGAAAAACTGAAAGCGTACTGACCACACATATTTTTCTCTTTTCAATTGCTGGGCATTTGCATTGCTGTGAAATGCTTTTAACTAAGTAGTTATTTCTCAACCCCCACAAGAGACATTCCTGAAACATGAATTGCAGTCTGGCTTGGGCTGTTCCCACTACTGCTGCTGACCAGATCATGTGCAGCCAAATGGAAGCATTTTCAAGTTATGGTGGATTGCCAAGTATGGAAAGACAAGAGGTGTGAATAAGGGCAGAAAGCCCATTGGAAAGAAATGCATACTGTACTAAGCCTTGGAAAACCTTATAATGTGTATGATACTACGGATAGTGCTCCCAGAATAAAACTTTGATATAACATGCAAGTTTCTAAATTTGATTAGAATCTGCAGCATGGTTCATGACTATAGTTAATCTCAGGGTTGTGGGTTCGAGCCTTGAAGGTAAAGGTAAAGGTACCCCTGACCATTAGGTCCAGTCACGGATGACTCGGGGTTGCGCACTCATCTCGCTCTATAGGCCGAGGGAGCCGGCGTTTGTCCACAGACAGCTTCCGGGTCATGTGGCTGGCATGACTAAGCTACTTCTGACGAACCAGAGCAGCGCACGGAAACGCCGTTTACCTTCCCGCCGGAGCGGTACCTATTTATCTGCTTGCACTTTGATGTGCTTTTGAACTGCTAGGTGGGCAGGAGCAGGGACCGAGCAACGGGAGCTCACCCCATCGCAGGGATTTGAACCGCCGACCTTCTGATTAATAATAATAATAATAATAATAATAATAATAATAATTTATTATTTATACCCCGCCGATCTGGCTGGGCCTCCCCAGCCACTCTGGGCGGCTTCCATAAAAACCAAAAATACAATAAAATATCACACGTTAAAAACTTCCCTGAACAGGGCTGCCTTAAGATGTCTCCTGAATGTCAGGTAGTTGTTTATCGCTTTGACATCTGCTGGAAGGGCGTTCCACAGGGCGGGCGCCACTACCGAGAAGGCCCTCTGCCTGGTTCCCTGTAGCTTTGCTTCTCGCAATGAGGGAAGTCCTAGGCTTTGTGGTTTAACCCACAGCGCCACCCACATCCCTCAAGTCCATTTTACTATGTGCCAATTCCTGCCGGCGTTTGTCCACAGACAGCTTCCGGGTCATGTGGCTGGCATGACTAAGCCACTTCTGACGAACCAGAGCAGCGCACGGAAGTCTGGGAGAACCCCGTCTGAAATCCTGGAGAGCCACAATCAGTGCCCTGTGGATGTACACTCAGAATTAAGTCCAATTAATTCAGTGGGACTCCCAGGTGTCATAGGATTGCAGCCTAAGTGAATAAATCATAGAATCATAGACTTGTAGAGCTGGAAGGGACCTCAAGGGTACAACCCCCTGTGATGCAGGAATCTCAGCTAAAGCATCCATGACAGATTACCATCCAATCTCCGCTTAAAAACCTCCAAGGAAGGAGGGTCCACAACCTCCCAGGGGAGACTGTTCCACTGTCGAACAGCTCTTACTGTCAGAAAGTTTTCCCCCTGATGTTTATAAATTGGAATCTCAGGTGCTGACCTTTAAAGCCCTAAATTGCCTCGGCCCTCTATACCTGAAGGTGCGTCTCCACCCCCATCATTAAGCCTGGACACTGAGACCCATCGCCGAGAGCCTTCTGGTGGTTCCCTCCATGCAAGGTCACAGGGAACCAGGCAGAGGGCCTTCTAGGTAGTGGCGCCCGCCCTGTGGAATGCCCTCCCATCAGATGTCAAGGAAATAAACAACTACCTGACTTTTAGAAAACATCTGAAGGCAGCCCTGTTTAGGGAAGTTTTTAATGTTTGATGTTTTATTGTGTTTTTAATATTCTGCTGGCAAACCCAACCAGATGGGTGGGGTATAAACAAACAAACAACAACAACAACAACAACAACAATCTTGTAACTTGAAGCCATGGGTTTGAGTCCTATTCTCCAGATCAGGAGAAAGCAAACTTGTTCCCTCTTCCATGCGACAGCCCTTAAGATATTTGAAGATGGCTATCATCTCTCAGTCTCCTCTTTTCCAGGCTAAACATACCCAGCTCCTTCAACCGTTCCTCTCAAGGCTTGGTTTCCAAATCCTTGATCATCTTTGCTGCCTTCCTGTGCACACGTTCCGGCTTGTCAATATCCTTCTGAAATTGTGGTGCCCAGAACCGGACACAGTATTGCAGGTGTGGTACATACATGCATTTTAAATTTATCTTTTATTTGTTGATGATCTCAACTGCAAACTGCTGCCTTAAGTATCTGGGATTGAAAGAGTTACAAGGAAGCGGGGTGAGCAAGGTTGACTTATGTACTTATCGCAGGCAATCTCGAAACAAGTTGCTGGACTATACACACAGCATGTCTGATCTGGTCTGTCAATTCCAAGGCTCAGTGTTCCAGCACGCCTTTCTGACTCAACTTTGCAGGCCCTGATCAGAGAGCGGAGGTGGGGGCGAAGTGCTGTAGCATTAATGGAAAAGCAGGGGGTGAGGCTTGGCTCTGCATCAAATGTAATGTAACTAATCAGCTTTGGTAAGTAGATTATGGCATGACAGAAGGGCTGCTATAGTATAATGTAATTGAAAACAAATGTATTGCCTCTGCACAAGAATGCCTAAAGATTAGGGAGTAAATCCAGCAAACAATATTTAAACCAACTCTGCCATAAGGGAAAGTTATGCAGCGTTGCATTTTAAGACGGGAAAGGGGACACCATAAATATATCAGGAAGCATGAGGTTACCCTGGAGTACCGTAGGATCTACCAGCCAAAAATGCTTGATGTGACTATCATTACATTCAGAGGCTGGGTGCCCTGCCATGCCTAGGAGCAGATTGTGAGGGTTAGTGCAGATTCCAAACTCACATCTGGCACACTTTCATTAATTGCGTTTTTATCCCAAGCTTCTTCCAAGTAGCTTGAAGCAACGTGGAAGGTGAACCTCCATCTTGCTGTCACAACAACTAAATGAGGTAGGGCCAAAGTTCACATGGATCTTGTGAAAGAGTCACTTTTCCATCATACATACATTCTAGGCAATGCAGATGCCTAGCATTTGTACTGTTTGAGCAGGCAAGCCCACCCTGTAGGTGTTATATGCAACTTGTAGATGGGGGCAGTGCCAAAACGCATTGAAACGTCCCGGGACAATATCAGTGCTATTTGTTGTGAGCCGCACAGCATTGTGGGAATCAGGTTTTGATTGGCAGGCCCTGAGATGAAGGAGGAGCCAGAAACAGAGCGGGGAACTGAATGGTGGGAATGTGAATTGGAGGAAGTGTTGGAGGGAGGAGCAGGGAAGCCATCTCCTCCCCCCACCCCCTCCACACAACCTCCCTGCAGAGGGGAGAGCCTCAGGGGAGGCTGGGGAGGAGCTTGTGAGCAGCTGAACGGGGAAGCAGAACTGGAGGTGGCAGCAACTGAGCAGGAGTTTGGTCTCGTCACCTAGAACCAAGGGCCACCTTTGCCGATGGGAGTAGACTTACCATCCCCAGTGGAGTGCATGTTTGCAATCTTGGCATTCCCACAGGGCAAGTGAGCCTCGTGAGTGAGCGTGCCATGCCTTGTCTCCAAAAGTTTGGCAGGCAGGACTTGGGAAAATGTTGGGACGTCTTCATAGCTTCCATCCAGTCCTAAACTTCTTGCCTTGTTCGTGGACTCTTGAGCCCTGTGTCTACTGCTGAGCCTGCACAGTTACTTGCCTGTGGAATAAGCATTATTTCTTAGGGAAATTAAGTTGTAATTTCCTGGGCAGGCCACAGGCCTTCCTGTTATATACCTGCTGGGAATGACAACCTGAATCTCATAGCTCTCCTGACAGGTGATTTGGTCTGCAGCCACAGCGTGGAAATAAAGGAGGAGATTGTCCACCAGATACCAGGCACTCTATTATTCAAGTTAGGCCTCTGGTTTTTTTTTCTTACAATCCCTTTCTCAATGAATTAATCAATTTTAATCTAGCATTTAAATTCTCAAAACTTTCTTATTTGTTAATTCGAGCAACTACTGCTATCACTTCATTACAAACAGTATTTCTACCTGCAACACACTTGAGCAAACCTGCTCCTCTTCCTTTCACAGATATTTTGTTTCCATTTGCAACTGTAGCTGCCTCTAATGAGTTATCATTTAACTCTTTGGGGGGGGATTAGCATCAGACGTCATGTGCATGGAAGTTGCCAAATCAATTAACCAACTAGAAGGGTTGTTAATAGCGCCAGTTTTCCTATAACTTGATATCGCTGGATAGTTCTGATGAACTGCAAAAGCATTTTTAGTTTGCTTTCTGTTGCCACCCTGGAACTTTTCTTTATTAGTGCCACTTTGTTTTGTACAATTCCTTCAATGAAGGAAAACAAATTTTCTGCTTGTATATGTTGATAATATAATTTTGGTTACTGAGAACAAACAAGATTGTACAAAAACAAGATTGGGTGCAGGCCTGTCCAGGACATAGGCGTCCTGTGACAAAGGTGACCTGTGTGCTTGCTTGCTTGCTTAACAGCTGTTGGGAACTTCAAGGTCCCTGTTCTCCCTTCTTATGGTCTTTGTACTGGACCCGGAGACTCCAATAGAGAGCATTCCATGTCAAGAAGGAGGGCAAGTGGGCACTCTATCAAACGACAGGGCAGGAGTTACATGGAGAAGGGCCTTTTCAATGGCGGTGCCCATTGTATGGCTCTCTCTTCCCAGACCTGCTCTCTTTTTTGGTCTGTATTTTGGAGTTTTATAATTTAGGAAGACTTTGGAAGAACTGGTTGACAAGTCTTATCAGTCGCTGACATATGAACAGATTTTATTTGCTGCAATTCTGGGCTTCTGGTGCACCAGGGTTTACACCAGCATAATAGAGTTGGCCAGGATGCCAGAAGGTATACAATTTACGAACTTTCTCCATTATCTGCACAGCAGGGGGTGTTCAGTCGACAGTGCAAAGGCTGAGCTGAAGTATTTCCTGCTGGTTACCTATAGGGGTCGCTGTTTGGTAGTACCCGATTGCTGAGCTGTCAGATTCTAGAGCTCCCTATTGGTGTCTCTTAGGTAATTCCAAAAATACAGAGTCAATAAAACACAGTGATCATTCATAAATAAATCTCCATTTCTACATATTTGGTGTGTATTTCAGTGGTTGAACGTACAGGTTTATGGACATGCTGTAGTGTAGTGCTTATGCGACTGTGAATAAAAGATGGCTGGGCTCATCGTCCCGGGGTTTGGGGGGGGAAGGTGACAAAACTGATTTCCAATAAGTGCCCGCCCTTTATTTCCATAACAAGTCCTTGAATCTGTATTCTGAATAGTGACACCAGAGACCTAGAAGGTGCAGGGCTTGTCAGTCCAACCCCTGCACAGTCTCATCAGGGCTGACCTTAAGGCAATTGGAGCAATTTGGCCAAATTGGGGCCTGTGGGCCGCTCCCAAGGGGGCCCCCGCACCAGGGCAATCTAGATGGATTTTATTTATATCTATAGTGCTACCTCAGGTTAAGTATTTAATTCGTTCTGGAGGTCTGTTCTTAACCTGAAACTGTTCTTAACCTGAAGACCACTTTAGCTAATGGGGCCTCCTGCTGCCGCCGCGCTGCCGCCACGTGATTTCTGTTCTCATCCTGAAGCAAAGTTCTTAACCCAAGATACTATTTCTGGGTTAGGAGAGTCTGTAACCTGAAGTGTATGTAACCTGAAGCGTATGTAACCCGAGGTACCACTGTATAAGATTTTGCAGACTTTGACTGTGAACTGGAGCCCTACAAAAAACAAACACTCAAGTTGGGCCCCACTTCTTCAAATTGGGCCCCACTGGCTAGCCCTGAGTCTCATAGTTGCTGGGCCTGAGTTGCCCTGCCCTTGCATGAAGTTCTTGGGTTTGCAATTTTGGGAGAAGGGAGACTGCGGCACTGGGGAGACGGCAGGCTGGCAAGGCCCCCTAGATTTAGAGACCCAAGTTGCCCTGCCCTCACATGAAGTCTTGGATTTGCAGTTTTGGGAGAGGGGATGTTGCCTGCTGGGGCACAGGCAGGCTGGCGAGGCCCCCTAGATTTAGAGGCCCTAGGCTTCAGCCTACTTAGCCTATACATAAATCCAGTACAGTGGTACCTCAGGTTAAGAACTTAATTCATTCTGGAGGTCTGTTCTTAACCTGAAACTTAACCTGAGGTACCACTTTAGCTAATGGGGCCTCCCGCTGCCGCCGCACGATTTCTGTTCTCATCCTGAAGCAAAGTTCTTAACCCGAGGTACTATTTCTGGGTTAGCGGAGTCTGTAACCTGAAGCGTCTGTAACCCGAGGTACCACTGTACTGCACACAGAGCACTTGGTCTAAGCAGGAGCTGCCTCAGTTGCTTCAACAGGAATGCTCTGCTATCACAATTGTACGCCTGCAAAATCTTTCCCCATATGGAAGTGAGATGAAGGAGGAACTATCCTTCCTGTTTGCATAGAGCTTCATGTGAATTTCGGAGCCTTGCCCTGTAGAGTGCTGGATCCAAGCCACTACTTCCCGATGTACACAGACAGAGCAATCATGTTTTCATGGTAGTATAATCTTGTTGTTTTTTCCACCATGGTATTTATTTCATGGCTTATGTTCTTCTACAAGTAGGTCACAAGCTATTTTGGTTGGAATGTGTAGATTATAATTAGTCCTACAAACGGAGTGCTAGTTCTGCAAACCACCAGGCATGTTTCTGGAGACGATGGCCACGCCGTTACAGATTTGTAACATTTCCCCTTGGATGGGAACTCTCCCATTGTGCAAAGGCTTGAACTTCATGTTACAGGGCAGACATGGGGTCCCCAATCTGTGTTTGACTTGTAATGCTGTTGCTGGAGGAAGGGTAACTAACACAGGGAAGAATGAGCAGATTGGGTCATTGTGCTTAACCTTTCCCCTGAGATATGAGGCAAACTGTACAGCCATTGTAATACTCCATCTGTGTGAGAATATAGCTTGCTTCACCCTTTCAGTGTTTTACTTTGCTGCCAACCCCCCAGACCCTGGAAACAAATCTTGTGGGAGGGAGAAAGAGGGGAGTCATATGATTGCATAAAAGGTAAAGGTAAAGGGACCCCTGACCATTAGGTCCAGTTGTGGCCGACTCTGGGGTTGCGGCGCTCATCTCGCTTTATTTTCCGAGGGAGCCGGCATACAGCTTCCGGGTCATGTGACCAGAATGACCAAGCCGCTTCTGGTGAACCAGAGCAGCACAAGGAAATGCCGTTTACCTTTCCTCCGGAGCGGTACCTATTTATCTACTTGCACTTTGACGTGCTTTCGATCTGCTAGGTTGGCAGGAGCAGGGACCGAGCAATGGGAGCTCAACCCGTCACGGGGATTCAAACCGCCGACCTTGTGATCAGCAAGTCCTGGGCTCTGTGGTTTAACCCACAGCACCACCTGCGTCCCATATGATTGCATACTTTCTCAAAATTCAGAATGTGTCTGCTGGCCTTGCAGCAGCACAACAGAAGTTGCTGCATCAACAAACCCAACATCAAATCTCCCTCTATGCTTCTTCTGACCCCTAGAACGCCCTGCAACAAAACTTGAACTTGCAATAATATCAATTTTGTACATAAATACAAGCTTTCATCCTATTTAAGAACTCCTCCATCTGGTAGGGTTTTTTGTTTTTTTTTAAGTATTATGAAATCAAACATTCTCTAAGCTGTGTTTTCTGGAGTCGTTCAGAACAGTAGATTATGATCTCACTTAATCGTTTTTCTTTTCTTTTCACAGGGCATAAAATACCATATAATTAGCAGCCTTCTCTAAAGCCGCATGCAGAACACAAATTCAACGTGACGTGATAACACGCCCTTTTATGCCTTACAGGTGTGGGAAAGCCATCAACATATGCATATCGAGGTGATGGGGAAAGGTATGGAAGTGTATGTGTTGGAGCAAACCACCAATAATTTCCCTATGAACTGAGAGGGAATTCCCTTACCCAAAACTCCTCTTTCAAGAGATGCTCTTTTCCAAATATAGATTCTTTACATCTAAAGAGCTGCAGGCCGAACAATCAACCTTGGTGGCATGCTCAGGGCATATGGCCAAAGAGAAATTGACCTGGGAGTTGCACTGAAGCTCCCAATTCTAATTTGCTCATCTGCCGCTGTATACAACAAAGGGGGTGGAGTGATTTGTCAAATAGTGAACCAGCATCTGGCAGAATATGGGGGGACATGGGAGCACTGTAGATGAAATCCCTGGTTTTCAGCACTGAGTGGTAGGGAAGGCACAGCAGAAGTGAAATGGCATCTGGGTTATATAAGGTAAAAAAAGGTAAAGGACCCCTGGATGGTTGTTGTTGTTTAGTCGTTTAGTCATGTCCGACTCTTCGTGACCCCATGGACCAGAGCACACCAGGCACTCCTGCCTTCCATTGCCTCCCGCAGTTTGGTCAAACTCATGCTGGTAGCTTCGAGAACACTGTCCAACCATCTCATCCTCTGTCGTCCCCTTCTCCTTGTGCCCTTCATCTTTCCCAACATCAGGGTCTTTTCCAGGGAGTCTTCTCTTCTCATGAGGTGGCCAAAACATTGGAGTCTCAGCTTCAGGATCTGTCCTTCCAGTGAGCACTCAGGGCTGATTTCCTTAAGAATGGATAGGTTTGATCTTCTTGCAGTCCATGGGACTCTCAAGAGTCGCCGCCAGCACCATAATTCAAAAGCATCAATTCTTTGGCGATCAGCCTTCTTTATGGTCCAGGTCTCACTTCCATACATCACTACTGGGAAAACCATAGCTTTAACTATACGGACCTTTGTTGGCAAGGTGATGCTTAAGTCCAGTCAAAGGCGACTATGGGGTTGTGGCACTCATCTCGCTTTTAGGCCGAGGGAGCTGGCATTTGTCCACAGACAGCTTTCCGGGTCATATGGCGAGCATGACTAAACCACTTCTGGTGCATCAGAACACCGTGACAGAAATCAGAGCGCACGGAAATGCTGTTTACCTTCCCGCCGCAGTGGTACCTATTTATCTACTTGCACTGGTGTGCTTTCAAACTGCTAGGTTGGCAGGAGCCGGGACAGAGCAAGGGGAGGTCACCCCATCGCGGGGATTAGAACCGCCGACCTTCTGATCGGCAAGCCCAAGAGGCTCAGCATTTTTGCAGCTATTGCCTATGCTGTTCAAAACACAAGACTGGAGTCACAGCAAACGGAGGGAAAAGATATCCTTCTCCCTCAAAACAATCTCGAGGAACCTGCCTTCCTCACTTGCTCTTTGCTTTCGGGCAAAAATTTATTTTGGCATTTTCTGCTTGATTAGAATCTAACATGTAATACTTTAATTTCACGTGGATGAGCTTTGAAATTTATCCTGGGCTTTGAAATTTATCCTACTTGAGAGGAAACAAAACTGCATTAGTGTACAACTGCATGATGCTACCACTGCTAGAGGTTTGCTTGTCCTATTGTGGATAAACTGGACATCGTGGTGGTCAAATCCAATGCATGCCATGCCGAATTCCTTTTCAAACAGGGAAGGAGTGATTGAAAACTTAGTAAGGATGGGTTGCAAAAGGGCACTAAGCAACATTTGGACAATGTGTTTTATGTGTCTTTTATCTTGTTTCCTTGACACTGGCCATTGACTGTAGTGATAAAGATTTGATTTGGTTCTATACTCCTGCCTCCTGAAAACAGTGGATTTTCTTCCAGCTGGGAAGGGGCAGTTTCAGAGTGTAGGCAATTCATCATCGCCTTGTTGACCACCCGCTACTGAACTATACTTCACCCCACCTCATTCCTGCTTTTATAGGGCTTCAGCAACAACTTGACGCAGAGACATGAGTCTCTGCATATCTAGTTTGGACCTTAATGACATATCTAAAACACACACACACACGGAGGATGTACAGAAAATATTTCATGAGGAACTGCGAGGCTCAAAATGGAAGGGAAACACGAGCCCTTGTGACCTTCACTTCAACTAGCCAAGTTCCTCTGAGCAGCCGGCTATGAACAGGGAGTTCTGTTTGAGGTCGTGTTTTCCTAGAGGCTGTCGTGTTCAAATATTTGATTGCTTACTTCTGCAAAAATAGATTTAAACTAGTGCTGCAAAAAAAATTTAAAATCATCTGTTGAAAGAGTGCAGCTTTCAATCTGTAGCTGAAGTGATCCATCAGGGTTATAAGTAATACACTGCTTCAGTCCAGAAATATTCATACTGGGTGAAAGGGTAGGATATCCTGTTGGTCAAGAATACTTCAAACACACATAGTTTAGGTTTCTCCTATTTTAAGAGCTTTTGGGAGTGGTGGATTCTTCCTATGGTAAGGGAGGAAAGCTTGCTCCCGATTGCTTCTGACCTACTTTGTTTTGATGGTTCAGGCAAAGAAATGATCCTCCCAGTTTCTCCATCAGTACTGTGTGTCTAATCACCGGTTGTGGACCAAATATGTTGAGTGAAGTGAACCCAGAAAGAAAAGCAACTCCTCTCCAACTAATGATAACAAATGGGTGGTGGTGGATGTGATTCAGGGATAGTTGGGAACTTTGTTATGGTCAGTCCCAAATCTAGTAGTTGGATTGTGTAGAGTTGTACTGAAGGCACAGAGGTGGTGAAGCAAAAGACCAAAACAAAAACGAAGCAGTAAGAGTTGAGCTCTTCTGTTTATTTGAAACATCCACATGTGAGCCCTTAGTTTGACAGCTCCCGTGCGTGGTTTCCCCCAAAGTTTTCTTAAGATCAGCATCCAAATACAGAGAAAGAACCACTGTTGCACCATTGGAAGTCTGAAATCCTTCCTGATCTATGAGTAGATCCGGATCCAGCCTCTGTCTCCCCCGGTGTAGAAGAAAGACTGATCATGGAGTTGTATCTTTTATTATTATTTTTGGTAACTGCCACATCAAGCGAGTATTGTGCAAACTGGATCTGTTCCTTAAAAAGATAAAAATAAAAGTAAAACCCACGTTCCAAATAAACGTGTTTGGAATTGCACTCAAGTTGCTAACAACTCAGAAGGACATTTTGAATACCGCTGCTTCATTTATCACCAGTTATGACCCTTTCTGAGGAAGAAAGCAGTGGGAATGTGTTGCTCGGAAAATCTGAGACCATTTGAGATAAGGAAAGTATTCTGAAAATGCAGGATTTATTGCAAAGTAAATCTTGTGAATCTTTTTAATCTACCTCAAACTCTAGTGGGAATTATACACAGATACCTTTGTGTACCAACATGGGAATTCATTGCCCTAATTTTAGTTTTGCTGCATAGTTTCTTTTTTAAAAAATAATTCACTTCAGAATTCCTCCTTTTGTTTTTGCAGGAAAGTAGCATCTGAAGATGACAGGTTTATTGCACAGCTGCTGTCGTTGAGCTTTCTATGGCCCAACAGCATTCTAGGTAATGTTTACAATCACTATCTACCTTCTGTTTCCAGCAGCAAAAACACAGTTCTTACCTAGGGGAGATTCTTTTATACTTTGTCCTCCCATTCTCCATTGTTCTTCACTTGCTGGAACACTTTTCCACTGAGTTGTGTTCTTCTAGAGTTAAGCCGTCTGTGTATTCCATTTGCTCCATTCCTTACTAACTCATTCTGGCCGTAAAATGGAAATGTCATGTTCATGTATAAACTTGTAGCTGTTTTGCATCAAGAGCACATGAGTTCAGACTCTAGAAAGAAGGCTGCAAATATTGGGGTATAAAGTTACTTTTACAAGGAGTCATGCAACCAGCATGCCAGCTAATCAGCTATGAATGGCTATGCCTGTTTCTCTAGTTCCATTTGCTCAGTTTCAGTATTTTTGTTTTAAGGGTGCCACCACCAGGAGCTTAGAGAAACAGAAACTTTAAAGACATATAAAAGCAACCCAGCATGACAGAAATTAAGGCGCACGAATACTGTGCTGTAAGATTACATTAAACCACAGAGCCTAGGACTTGCTGATCAGAAGGTCGGCAGTTCAACTCCCCGCGACGGGGTGAGCTCCCGTTGCTCGGTCCCTGCTCCTGCCAACCTAGCAGTTCAAAAGCACGTCAAAGTGCAAGTAGATAAATAGGTATTGCTCCGGTGGGAAGGTAAACGGCGTTTCCGAGCACTGCTCTGGTTCACCAGAAGCAGCTTAGTCATGCTGGCCACATGACCCGGAAGCTGTCTGCAGACAAACGCCGGCTCCCTCGGCCCATAGAGCGAGATGAGCGCCGCAACCCCAGAGTCGGCCACGACTGGACCTAATGGTCAGGGGTACCTTTACCTTTAAGATTACGTTGGGTTTGTGTGGAGTGCCAGGGCAAAATGCTGCTGTGAAAATGGGAATGTTAACAGTGTGTCTGTGCTTTGCTTTTAGAGGGGCAACTCATCTCTTGGGCTGAAAATGTTGCAGGTTACCTGTCAGTGTCAACTCAGTCTCCGACACAAATTGGAATTCTCCTGGTGCATAAACTGATGTCTCTTGTGACACATCCTTAAGGACTGTGGAGGTGGGTGGTATGGCTGGTGATTAGAAGGAGTCATGAGAGTAACATTAAAAAATGGAGAAGTCAGAACAAAATGACTAAGGAAGATAACAAGCATGATACAATACAGTGGTATCTTGGGTTAAGTACTTAAATTGTTCCGGAGGTCCGTACTTAACCTGAAACTGTTCTTAACCTGAAGCACCACTTTAGCTAATGGGGCCTCCCACTGATGCCGCGCCGCCGAAGCACAATTTCTGTTCTCATCCTGAAGCAAAGTTCTTAACCTGAAGCACTATTTCAGGGTTAGCAGAGTCTGTAACCTGAAACGCATGTAACCTGAAGCATATGTAACCTGAGGTACCACTGTAATTTAAAAATCCTTTAACAATTCAGACAACACAACACCACTTACAAAATGTATTTTTTAAAAAATGTTAAAAGGAAAAAACAAATTCTGGAAAATTTCAGGTTTCAAAAGACCACAAGGATGAGCTGCCTTTTCAATCAATATTTCATGGAGGAGAAAAAAGATTGCAGGAAGGTGTGATTAACAGAGGAAGCATAAGGTGAAGAAAAAACTTTGTTTTGCTGAGAATAAGGACACCATATGACCTTCGGGGCAAAATACCACCCAGGGAGCTGGGAGCCAAAAATTATTAACATTACTAAAACCTAAGTTGCTCAATCAATTGTGAAACGATTTTTTTTTTTAAGAAGACAGTCAAAGTCACTTACATCAGTTTCAAATTACATGGTGGTTAGTGAACTGAATGACTTAATGAGCTGATTTTGTGCAACCAAATGAAAAATTCCAGCAAGATCCATCCCTATTATTCTGACGTGGTTATTCCAGTTCCTGAGAGTTCATTACAGCTCTACCAGCCACTAGAAACTGACATCCTAGCGGTTACTAACAATTACAGTAGATGCTTGTTATGCATTAGTTTAGATTAGAACTTACAAAAATAGAACTTAACAATGGCAGCAAAGGAGATTTAGGGACCTGCTGATAGGTAACTTTACATACATGCTCAAAAGCAGAGCCACAAAATGTAGCTACAAAGGGACACTGCCACCACATGTATCAGACAGTGCTTTTCCAAACATGGGGTGCATTTAAACCACCAGAAGTTTGTTTGTTTGTTACTGTGTGCAAAACTAAAGTCATGTGTCTCTGCTCTAAGCACAATGATTTGGAAATAGGTGTAACTTCCTTTAAGCAAATGTAATTAGGATTTTCACCTCAATTTGTCCATTTGTTCTTATGGGAAGATGCTAACCTTTCCTACCATAGCAACCAGTTGTGCCCCAGCTCCTGTTGGTTGTCCTTCAGGTCATAGGCACACATATACCCAAACATGCATAAATGCAGAAGCAAAGAACTGCACTAGCACTTGGTGGTCTCAGTAGGGTACAATAATGAAATTACATCAACCCCCTACTCCCCTAGTGTCTCCTTAATGTAATTGCTTCCTGCTTCTCCCATGGGATGTTGTGATAATGAGATTTCAGAACAAGTGCTTCTCGCAGGGTCGCCATGAGATTCCAAAGATGGTAAAGAAACCTAAAATTGAAATGCTACCTACATGAGCACATGTACTTTCCGTTAACTAGAACTTAGGAAACTTTTACGCCATTGTACTTTTCACTCCTTACATTTTGGATTGTTTTGCACATAGAATCATAGAACTCTAGAGTAGGAAGGGACCCCAAGGGTCATTCAGTCTAACCCCCTGCAATCTCAGCTAAAGCATCCATGACAGATGGCCATCCAGCCCCTGCTTAAAAACCTCAAAGGAAGGAGAGTCCACACCCGCCTGAGGGAGACCTTTCTCTTTTGAAGGAAAGGAAAAGGCAGCACTGAAGAACCATACAAAGTTTACATGGATCTGTACTGGGGTTTCCCAAACTTGGGTCTCCGGCTGTTTTGGGACTACAACTCCCATCATCCCTAGATAGCAGGACCTGTGGTCAAAGATGATGGGAATTGCAGTCCAAAAAAATACAGTGGGACCTCAGGTTAAGAACTTAATTCGTTCTGGAGATCCATTCTTAACCTGAAACTGTTCTTAACCTGAGGTACCACTTTAGCTAATGGGGCCTCCCATGCTGCTGCTGCACGATTTCTGTTCTCATCCTGAAGCAAAGTTCTTAACCTGAGTATTTTTAGGTTAGCGGAGTCTGTAACCTGAAGTGCCTGTAACCCGAGGTACCACTGTAAATGAAGACCCAAGTTTGGGAAACTCTGATCTAAATGTTACACTTATGTGTGTACAACTTTGCATTGAAGGAAGCGAAGCAGAAAGAGAAACATTCCACTGTAATAGTGACCCTGACAGATGATCTGTTAATTCCAATCTGGTTTGCTGTTAGGGGCAAACAATATATGATGCTGAATGTAGGACTAGCTCTGACTGGGTGCCAGGCATGCAAGGATGAACTAGACGCCTTACAAGACAAGGACCTTGAAGAGCAGGCAGTTCCAGGTTCTCTGAATTGATACCTGAAGGCATGTCAGAGGAGGAGGTGGTACCATCCCCCAATCCTTGAGAGTGCTGGTGCCAGAAGCTCGGGGTCCAGGCCGAAGAGTGATGAAAAGTATCTAGGGACCCCAGAGTCAGTACGCTACCTATGAGTAGGGGGTTTACAGGTGTATAAGCAATTACTGATACTCCTTCACTGCCAGCAGCTGTGGTTAGGCTGCAGTTAAGAAGGCCAGAGTATATATAAGGCCTCTTTCCCAAGTCTTCCTGTTATTGGAAGCATCCCAGCGATCTGGTTAGTTCCCGCTTGCTGTGTTGTACCTTGTGAGAGAAACCTTGGACTGTTTGTGGCCATAGCATTGGAATCATGATATATCATAAATGGACGCTTGGTTTGTTTGGACATGGTTTGTATGGTGAGGCAGGGCTTTTCTTCAGCAGGAACTCACTAGAACCCAGTTCTGGCACCTCTCAGGTGGGCGCCATTGCCATTATAAGAGAAGCAATGATTCTTCAACATCAGTTTCGTTGGATTGGTCATGTTGTGCACATGCCCGGTTATCGTCTTCCAAAGCTGCTCTATTCCGAACTTAAAAACGGAAAGCATAATGCTGGTGGTCAACAATGGAGGTTTAAAGACACTCTCAAGGAAAACCTTTAAAAATATAGTATAAACACAGAGATCTGGGAAAAACTGGCCTGCAAGTGCTCCAATTGGAGAACGGCCTTTACCAAAGGTGTCGTGGGCTTTGAAGACTCTTGAACTCTGGATGAAAGGGAGAAATGTGCTAAGAGGAAGGCATGTTTGGCAAACCCTCACCGTGATCAACTCTTGCCTGGAAACCAATTTGTCCACCGCAGAAGGATGTGGGAGTCCAGAATTGGCCTTCACAGTTACGGACTCGCTGTTAAGATGGTGTTCATGGAAGACAATCTTACTCAGCTTCAAGGGATCGCCAAAGAAGAAGAGAAAATGGGAGGCGTTCATGAAGAGTTTCGGCACCTCTTTTTCTAGAAAAATAACACTGGCAAGCGGCTTACATCCCCCAGTGTGGGACTTTGGGAGTCCTAGAGGGTTTGTGTTTTTTGGCATGGCGGTAGGGAGAGAAATGGGGTGATTTTCCTCAGGAATGATGTGCACCAAGAGCTTCCGTCCTCTTTTATTTCTCTGGAGGCAGGTGGCAGCGGCCTTGTCTCCAGCCGCAGCGATATTATCATTACAGCTAAGGGCCAGGAGAGGAAGGCCCGGCCCGGTGGGTTAAGATAGGTGAGGCGCCCCTCTTCCTCCTCCTCCCTCCCAAGCGTCGCCAGCCTCTGCGCCAAGCAGCGTAGAGCCGAGGCCCCTCTTCTTCTTCTTCTTCATTGCCGAGGCTGACTTCAGGGGTTTATATTTAGCCCATTGTGTCCAAAGGGAGACTGCAGCGCTGGCAGAACAGACCCGCCGCACGAGCCCAGGGAAGGGGGGAGAAGGCGGGCGCCTAGGTGACAGAGACGGACGAGCCAGGTGGCGCTGCTTGCCGACTGCGCAGCGACGGGGCGACGCGGGGAGGCGGCTGCAGGCGGGAGCCCCTCCAGGCTGCGGGCAGGGAGGCGCTGGAGGTGCCGGCGAGGCAGCGGGGAGGAAGGGAGCCGAGCCGAGCAGCTACCCACCGCGGCGGCAGCAGCATCAGTAGCCGCCTGGGTCGGTGCCCTGGGAAAAGATGGTCGCTGCTCACACTTCCCATTCTTCCTCCTCCACCGAGTGGATCGCTTGCCTGGATAAAAGGTACCACCGGCGCCTTTGGGGGGGGGGTGAGGGAATGGGGTGCACCCTCCTGACTGGGTGTCGTCCCCCCCCCCTCTCTCCCTCTTATCCCTTCGCTGCAGTAGTGGCCTATATAGGAATACATTCAGCTGGGTGGGAATATCGAAATCCCTGCGCGGGAAGAGGGCGGGGTAGTGGGTTTTGCAGGCGACCCCCCTGTGTTTGTAAGCGGGGGGGGGGCAGCGCTTTCTCCACACGGGTGTATTGTCGTGTGTCTGTGGGAGAGGTGAGAACAAGCCCCGAGGGGCCACGCGTTTCGCCTGGGAGATAATGCACGTGCCCGAGGAATAGGAAACGAAAGGGTCGTTTCCCCCCACCCCATAGGAGCTTCTGGGTCCGCCTCGTGTCTTTCCCGGCCTCCCGCTGCTGCTGCTGCTGCTGGTGGCTCTTGCTGCAAGGCCTGTGCATTTAGGCACTGCTGGCAAGGGAGAAACGGGGAGATCAATAATCCATCTGTGCAAGAGCACCTACCTTAGAGATGGGTCACAAGACTTTGGGTGGGTGGGGTGGTTTCCCAGAAGGCATCTTGGTGGAAGATATGATCACTGTGTCCATCTGTATTACTGTTATTATTTAGCATCTTCTGCAGTGTGACACACACACATATATATATATATATATACACACACACACACACATACATATACACACACATACACACACAGTGGTACCTCTGGTTACAAGACGCTTCAGGTTACACACTCCGCTAACTCAGAAATAATACCTCAAGTTAAGAACCTTGCTTCAGGATGAGAACAGAAATTGTGCGGCAGCGGGAGGCCCCATTAGCTAAAGTGGTGATTCAGGTTAAGAACAGTTTCAGGTTAAGAACAGACCTCCAGAACGAATTAAGTACTTAACCCGAGGTACCAATGCCACACTGCAGAAGTTGCTCAATCTCTCTCTCTCTATATATATATATGCGCTAACTTTTCCAGAGTGATGTTTCAGTTGTGGGGTGGTAGAGTGTATAAGAGAGAGGGAGACACCCTGAAGACATAGGCCATTGCATTATGCTTGGCCAGATTGCCCAGGGATGTCTAATCTGACTGGCAGACAGACTCTCTGGGGTTTCAGGCAGATTGACCCCGTGGGTTGGGGGGAATGCTGTCCTTGAGAAGCCCTAAAAAGGTGATATCCATGTACATTCTGACTCCATATTCTTAATGTGTTGGTGTGGGTTGATTTTATTGTGTGGCTTAATTTCATAGGAAAGCGAAGACGTACCTGCATTGGCGAGACGGACTTAGCTGGCCTTTTGGTCCCTGAAATGAGATGGTTCTGTATGAACTTGGGCTCCCTGGTGTATCTGTGTAGTGCGTTATACTGCTATACTATATACACATACCCTTTGTGGTATATTCCAAAAAATGATTCAGTCAAACAAGGAGGCCACTTGGCATCTCAGATGCTTGAAGACCACGCACCAAGCTGCATGCATGTAGCTGCTCACAACATGGATCCTATTGCTCACCACGGTGGATTTCACCACGCCATCGCAATCCACAACAACTGTGGTTAGTGAGGTGGAATCAGCAGATTGGTGTGGTGTGAGGAGTTATGCAGGAGAGTCTTGTCTCCAAGGCCCACCTGCAACCGTTCTCGGTTTTCAAGCAGACATGGCAGGGTTACTTGTTCCAGATGACTGGCCCTCTGGCTTAGAGCAGGGGTTTCCCAAACACTAGCCCATGGGCCGCTGCTTCATTCAGGTAGTTCAGTGTGTCTGTTAATTTGTGGCTGAAGTCAAGAGATGGCACATCCATCGTATTAAATATATTGATTTGTAATTGTATATTTTTCGCTGCTTATTCCTTACGTTGTTTTATGACAAATGCATGTTATACAATAAAATGAAACCTGTAAGATATGAAAGGAATAAAAAGACCGCGTTAAAAGGACTGCATCTAGCACTGCACATTGCAATTACTACAACAGGTGTAAAAATCTGCCAAGACCTGCAGCAATTTGCAAGTGGTCCATGGTGGTGGTGGGAGTTCTTGAACCACTGGCTTAGTGCAGATGAGAATACCTTTATTACTGCACCCACCAATACAAGTATGCCAACTCTCCCCTTGTCACTTCCATTTTCTCTGGGGATTTGAATTCCCATTTTAAAAAATCCCGTGAGTTAACATCTCCTCTTACCTGACTACATTCCTGGAGATTTATCCTTTCTCCTTCACATGAAAGTGAAAGATCTCTCTACCTCATGTCAGTAAAAGCCAAGTTGGTGACAGAATGACTCTCCTCACTTCATTCTCTTCCCCACCTTAAAGTTTCTTAAATGATTTCTTCATCACCATGGGCCGCAAATGTGATTGTTCCCGGATGCTGGCAGGCAGGGTAATTTCACATTGGATCTGATTGTAGGCTTGGCAATAAACAGTACGTTGTTAGTCACTGTTCATTAACACTGATTGATGGGTGAAAAGAGAGTAGTAAAGCAACATTTTTCCTTAACGCACCTGAATTACCGTATTTTTCGCTCTATAACACGCACCTGACCATAACACGCACATCGTTTTTAGAGGAGGAAAACAAGGGAAAAAATATTCTGAACGAAACAGTGGATGTATCATTTTTGTGCTTCATGCTGTGGCCACAGACATGTGATCTGATGGTGAATTTGGGCTGACCCAATGCAAAGATCCTGAGGATCCATGTGGATCCATGCTTTGTAACCACGTTTTTGCACCATTGCAGCCCCAGACAACAGTGGGTGCGTGATTTGGGGGGGGGGGCAGGCTGTAGCCATGGACATGCTATGTTCTCTGGTGGTGAATTTGGGGGTGACCCAATGCAAAGATCCTGAGGATCCATGCTTTTTAACCACATTTTTGCACCGTTGCAGCCCCAGGCAACAGTGGGTGCATGATTTGGGGGGGCAGGCTGCAGCCATGGACATGCTATGTTCTCTGGTGGTGAATTTGGGGGTGACCCAATGCAAAGATCCATGTGGATCCATGCTTTTTAACCACATTTTAAGTGGGGAGGGAAGGAAAAACACAGAAGGGCTAAGAATGCAGGAGTGGGGTATAACGGGAGGGAGGAAAGGAAGGCAAAAGTTTTCCCCACGCACCCACCCAAGCCAGCCAGCTCTCTCTCTCTCTCTCTCTCTCTCTCTCTCTCTCTCTCTCTCTCTCCCACCTGCATGTTTTCAGCAGCACCGGAGCACAGAGAGGAAGGAGCGGAGCACAGAGAGGAAGGAGCGACAGTCTGCTTTTCCCCTCTGCTTGCCTGGAGGGGAGGGGCTTTCCCTGCTCTTTGTTCCGTTTGAGCAAACACAGTAACGAAACAGAGGAGGGTGGGCAGTAAGACCCTGAGGCAGAATGCAGGAAAGCAGCAACTTCCTGTCTCACGGAGCTCCCTTCTCCCTGAAGCGCGGTTTGATTTTTGCCTTATTTTTCGGCTCCAGGGACCACACATTCGCTGCATAACACGCACAGACATTTCCCCTTCCTTTTTAGGAGAAAAAATCTGCGTGTTATAGAGCGAAAAATACGGTATTCTTGGGGATTGGATATGGCAAAAAAAGGACTAGTGTGATCTCATCCTATCACCGGCAATCACATGATAGTCATCTTGCAGTGTGCACCATTCATGACCTTAGCTGATCATACTGATTGTAAAATTGATTTCAGTAGGTTATATCTCTTCAGCTGTTTCCCTAAATTTATTGTTGAGCGCTTTTCAGGTAAATGGTGCATATTTATTCAGGAGTATGGCTTTCACTGAGTATGGCATTCACACCAAGCCTTTGCTTCCCCCCCTAAAGTATCCTGGGGAGTATAGTTTTTAAAGGTGCTGGGAATTGGCTCTTTGAGGGAATAAACTGCAGCTCCCAGTATTCTTTGAAAGAAGCCATGTGCTCCGCTCTAAATGTGCTTTGAGTGTATTGTGTGTATGCAGCCTTCAAAGCGCATTTAGAGCACATAGCTTCTTTCAGCGCATGGTGTTTATGCAGCCTTCAGTGGGGCTTACTCCCAGGTAAGTGTGTATACTGTGTGTGGCATTAAGAGTTAAGGCCCTGTGCAGCGTATGGGATTGCAGTCGTGCCTCATACTGTACAGATCTGAAAATACCAGAGGGGGAGAAATAATGTGAGACAAGGCTGTGGTGTGAAGAAGGCCTATGATAATAGCAACCTCACAGAAGCTAAGCTGGTATGAGTCTGGTGAAGACCTCCTTGGGAGTTCTGCATGAGTGCTGTTGAAGAAAGGCAGCTTATCAAAGAAATTGCTTTCCAGGCTAAACAGCACAGCTGTTATTTTTGGCTGACAGTAACTTGCTTATAACCACACCTAATTTAGCCCGGTTTGGTACCAAAAGAACGGGTACCTTTCCACCCAGCCCTTCATGTCTCAAAGAGGGAGGCTGCTAGGTTGTAAACTCTCTTGCCTCCAGAGTGGTGGGCAAACATCTGTCTTGTAGGAACTGCTTCGTATTTTACTAGAATCATAGAACCCTGAGGTATGCCTGCCAAAGCCATATTCAAAATGGTGGCACAGTGAGCAAAGCTGATGGGCTACTGCATCCCAATTGAAATAAATAAAAGCCGCCTCAGAAGATCTCAAAACCAGGGCATGCTTAGATACCCTGGACCCAAGCCACGTAAGGGCTTTGTAGCTCATAGCCAGCACTTTGAATTGAGCCTGGAAACTGACAAGTGGAGCAGTTACAACAAGGAGTTTGTGTTCCTGGCTGACTGACCGAACCCAAAGGGTGCTCATCAATGGTTCCTCTTCATCCTGGAGAAGAGTGACTAGTGGGGTGCCACAGGGTTCTGTCTTGGGCCCGGTCTTATTCAACATCTTTATCAACGACTTGGATGATGGACTCAAGGGCATCCTGATCAAATTTGCAGATGACACCAAACTGGGAGGGGTGGCTAACACCCCAGAGGACAGGATCGCACTTCAAAACGACCTTGACAGATTAGAGAACTGGGCCAAAACAAACAAGATGAATTTTAACAGGGAGAAATGTAAAGTATTGCACTTGGGCAAAAAAAATGAGAGGCACAAATACAAGATGGGGGACACCTGGCTTGAGAGCAGTACATGTGAAAATGATCTAGGAGTCTTGGTTGACCACAAACTTGACATGAGCCAACAGTGTGACGCGGCAGCTAAAAAAGCCAATGCAATTCTGGGATGCATCAATAGGAGTATAGCATCTAGATCAAGGGACGTAATAGTGCCACTGTATTCTGCTCTGGTCAGACCTCACCTGGAGTACTGTGTCCAGTTCTGGGCACCACAATTCAAGAAGGACACTGACAAACTGGAACGTGTCCAGAGGAGGGCAACCAGAATGGTCAAAGGCCTGGAAACGATGCCTTATGAGGAACGGCTAAGGGAGCTGGGCATGTTTAGCCTGGAGAAGAGGAGGTTAAGGGGTGATATGATAGCCATGTTCAAATATATAAAAGGATGTCACATAGAGGAGGGAGAAAGGTTGTTTTCTGCTGCTCCAGAGAAGCGGACATGGAGCAATGGATCCAAACTACAAGAAAGAAGATTCCACCTAAACATTAGGAAGAACTTCCTGACAGTAAGAGCTGTTCGACAGTGGAATTTGCTGCCAAGGAGTGTGGTGGAGTCTCCTACTTTGGAGGTCTTTAAGCAGAGGCTTGACAACCACATGTCAGGAGTGCTCTGATGGTGTTTCCTGCTTGGCAGGGGGTTGGACTCGATGGCCCTTGTGGTCTCTTCCAACTCTATGATTCTATGATTCTATGATCCTCTTGTAACTGGCTCTGGTCAGCAATCTGACTGCAGGATCTTGGACCTGCTGAATTGGCCCAACACTTTGTAAAGGTAGCCCCATGTAGCTCATCTTACTGTCATCCAAATGGGATGAAACTAAAGCTGTTCAGATATTTGGACCCGAAGTTGTTTAGGGCTATAAAGCACCAGGACAAATTGGGCCTGGAAATGAATAAGCAGTCGGTGTAACTCTTCAGTGTGTAATATGGCTCCATTTCCCCACAACGGATTTGTTGTAGCTGAATTCTTCAGCAGTCGTATTTGAGGGCAGCACCACATCTAATGCATTGCAGCTCTTGTGCAAGAGCCTCTGGTTGGTTATGTACACCTGAGGCTGATTCCCTCATCCCTTGAAGAAGGCAGGGTCTGATCCTGGGAGCCATGACCCTAAGAGACCAGAATTGAAATCTCTTTAAATCAGAGTTGAAGACTGGATATATGTGAGCCCAACATGTATTCCCAGCTTGCTAGGCTATGGTTTACTAAGCTAGGAACTTTGGGTCCAAAAGTAGTGAGGTACTCTAGTGTCTCAGTACTCTTACTCAATGCTTAGAAGATCAAAGTTAAGAGCACAGCATCCCCTCATTGCAAAGTAAGTCTTCCAGACTTCTTGCTGTGGTCTAAAAAAGAACGGCCACATTTACATCTTTGTTTTATAGAATTTAAGATGATGCATGTTCCATATGAACGATGATGTTCAAAGATCACACCAGTTAGCCCAAGGAATACAGTTCCATACAATGAAGTATATATTAATTCTTAGGCTCTCTTTGCAGTTTTCAGAACCTGCAGTGCCTTTGCCAGTTCTTGTGCTTGCTTGCAGGAGCTGATCACAGAAGAAGCCATGTAATGCCACTGTCCTGGTGTGTCAAGAATGTTATGATCCTTGCTTGGCTTTTCATGAATTATTTAAAGATTGAGGGTTGCTTTGAGGACATAGTGCACTCAGCTAGTCCTTTGCGGTGTGACCTTTGTTTGAGTGTACCTTTTGAAAATGAATATATAAGTACAGCATTAACGCTAAAACAAACAGATGGTGCATGCAAAATGCATGTGATCATGGGCAGGCTCTATGTGCTTTGCAAGGAGGAAAAAGGTAGCCAGAGCAACAAATGTGTGTGTTTGTGGGGAAGCTTCAGAGGTTTTCCAGGTGCTAGGTGAAGTCCTCAAGGATGCCATTGCGACGATTGGCATCATGCTGACAACTCCAAGACTTGAGGAATGGTAATGCTGGACAGGATTGTTGCCAATCTGTATTATTTGCCTGATTATTATTATTATTATTTGCCTGGTGTAGGGATGTGGGTGGCGCTGTGGTCTAAACCACTGAACCTCTTGGGATTGCCAATCAGAAGGTTGGCAGTTCTAATCCCTGCGATGGGGTGAGCTCCCGTTGCTCGGTCCCAGCTCCTGCCCACCTAGCAGTTTGAAAGCACACCAGTGCGAATAGATAAATAGGTACCACTGCGGCGGGAAGGTAAATGGCGTTTCCATGCACTATGGTTTCCATCACGGTGTTCTGTTGCGCCAGGAGCGGTTTAGTCATGCTGGCCACATGACCCGGAAAGCTGTCTATGGACAAATGCTGGCTCCCTCGGCCTAAGAGCGAGATGAGCGCCGCAGTCCCATAGTTGCCTTTGACTGGATTTAAAACATCCAGGGGTCCTTTACCTTTACCTATTTGCCTGATAATAAGTAAGAGCAGATCAAACCAGGCTGCACCAAGTCTTAATTAAGCAGATTTAATTGAACTTGATACAGATTTAATGAAAACCTGACACACATTTGTTGTATTTGCAACTGGGTGCGCCAGTCACACTCCTCCTGCCTTGCAGGTTAGATTTGGGAGTTCTGCTTTTCAAATTAAAAATGGTTAGACAAATGGTTAGCAGATCTTCCAATAGAGAACATGAGGCACTTGGCCATTGGTTGCTTTGTCTTAACTCTTGGTATGTTGCTTAGTAGTGATAAATTCTTTTCGTTGTCCTAATATTGCACTTAAGAAAAAAGAAAGATCATCATCATCATCATCATCATCATCGTTAATTATTTTAAAAAGGATACAAGCTGATGCTTCCCCGATCCACAAAAAATCCTGACTAATCCCAATGAAGATTTATTATTTATTAAAAAATACTGATATACCACAGTATTATGAAAATATATCACAGCATGTTTGCAACAATATAGAAACGTAAAGCCAGACAATAACATTATAAAATGTTTAAAACAAGGCCACAGCAAAAAAATAAATTAAAAACAAATATTGATAGACTATTGTGGGTGATTCTTACTTAATTGCCTGCATAGGCCTTGGTGGAATAGAAAAGTTTTTAGCAGGTGTTAAAAATTTGGCACAGAAGGCACCCACTGAATATTTATTGGCAAAGTATTCCACAAGACTAGACTGATGGCACTAAAGACTCGGTTTCTTGTTGTTGTCGATGAGCCTCATCAACTGGGGGAGAGATGACCAGCGACACTCTGAACAACTTGGGTTCAGCCAATCCCTGAGGTATCCTGGCCCCAAGTTGTTCAGGACTTTGTGAATCCTTACAAATTATTTGTAAAACAACAAATGGCAAACGATAGTCTGATGAGGCAAGGTAACAGGATGACCAGAGGTGGACAGTGGCTTTGTAGGAAGCCCTTGAGCCATGACTAGTGCGTTTAAAAATTGCGGAGAGGAGGAGAGATTCAGAGTTAGACGTTACTGCAGTATTCTGAGCATGTAGCAAGAAAAAGCCATAGTTGTGCTGGGGCTTGGAAGTGTTCAGAGGGACTCAGCAGTCTAGCACAACTGTGAGGCTCTCTTCCCCCACTTGCCTGCAGCAGCCTCAGAGGGAAGCCTTTGCGTTATTGCAGCACTGAGCTTCCGGGACTCTCTGAGCATCCTATCCAAAACGGCCAGCCTTAGCATTCCTGTCTGGAACTGAATTTTTAAGCTCGGCTACAGAGGCACTCTTGAGTGGCTCAGCAGTCTAGTGCCAAAATGAGTGGCAGGTTTCCTTTTCTGGCTTGCACCTCAAGGACGGACACTATCCCTGTTGATGCGTGAGGCATCCAAAATGCTCAGAGCGCCATAAGCACACCCAATCCTAATTCCCCCTCCCTCAGTTCCCACGTTGTGAAGGAAGTCTGGGGGTTGTTTTGTCATGGTTACCAGCAAGCGATGGAGGAATACTTGCCATGAAAGGTCTGGTAAGCAGAACTGTGTACCCTTTTCCCATTGCAAAACCCCTAGGAAAACCCAACAAAACATTTAGCAGATGCTGACCTAAAATTTATGAATGGGGCTGAAGATACTATAGTTACTAATCTGGGGCCTACCCTGATCAGACTGAAATACTTGAAGTCCCTTTGATTTCAATCAAAAGGTTAAGTAGGTGTAATAAAGCGTAAAAGCATGCTTACAAGTAATTAATTTGTTGCTGGTTCAATTAGGCTCAGTAAGTTTGTTTTAAGTTATTCCAATTACAGGGATTTTTTTAAAGCCCACAAGCTGACTTCTGACACCATTTATAAAAACAGCTTGACCATAAATCAATTTTCTCTTGAGATTTTCAGCCTGCAAGAATTTATTTTTTTTAAGGTTTATGAGGTTTCAGCAGCGTAGTAATCACTAGATTTGTAGCTAAGTGCTTTCCTGACAAAGTGGTATCTGTCCCACAAAAGCTTATGCCCACAAGTATTTTAAGCATCACAGGACTCTTAATTTGCTCTTTTTGTTTGGAATCTCTGGATTTTAATTTGATTTCACACTTGAGTTTGTAAGAGAGTCTAAATCAGTGGTCTCCAGCTGTTTTTGGACTAGAGTTTCCATCATCCCTGACCACTGGTCTTGCTAGCTAGCAATGATGGGAGTTGTCATCCAAAAACAGCTACACACACACACACACACACACACACACACACACACAATGAGTGGACTCCCTACCTTTCTACCTGTGTCAGCGTTGACACAATAATGCAGGTATCCTGACCATAGCTGTCAACTTACAGATTTGAAAATAAGGGACCAGCAGCCTTGAAAATAAGGGACCAGCAGCCAAATAAGGGACCTGCAGCCTCACCTGTTCCAGGCACTCCAGTCTTCCTGTCCTCCTGCAGTCTGGTCAAACTCATGCTGGTAGCTTTGAGAACACTGTCCAACCAACTTTGTAACCAGAGGTTCAACGGAATAGAATCTGAATCACATGCACCACAAGGCCTATGCAGCCTCAACTTAAGATGGCTCCCCGGCCTGGCTTTGCATTGCAAAGTTTGCAGCAGCACATGCAACAAAATGGCGTCCAGCATTCAAAACCCCCCTCAGCTTGCATTAACTAGCCACACACAAGGCATGCAAGCTCCACCCCCCAGTCGTTCTTAGACTTCTTATTGGGTGAGCAACACAGCCAAGAAACACAGTTGGAGCCTCCCTCCTCCCTGGCCGGCAGGGGGGGAGGGAGAGGGAGAGGAGCTGCTTCCTTTGAAATTTAAGGGACATCATTTAAGGGACATCTGTCAATAAGGGACATCTATCAATAAGGGACAGCAGTAGGACATGGCGCTGGAATAAGGGATTGTCCCTTCAAATAAGGGACACTTGACAGCTATGATCCTGACCACATTTCAGAGATACAATAAACATAATTTTTCATGGTGCACTAATACTTGCTCCTTTTAAGGCAGCTTGCAGTTTGAGCACTGTTCATATACTATAAGCAGATTGCCACCATTGATTGCTTGATGATGGCACTTGTTCAGACAAACAGTGATGAAGCCTGAATTTTCTGGTCTGCGAAGAAATAATCAACCAACCGTTTATTATTTAATTAGCAGTTAAATAATTGCCATTACAACTTCCAGCCGTTCTTCTGAAAACTTGGACAAACCGTTGGCAGTTCAAAAACAGTCAGGCAAAAAGAGTTTCTTTGGTTCAGGCAGACTCTTAAAGAATCTGTGGTGGATCTTAGAGTTCATCTCATGCAGTGTCTTTCATGTGCATTGAGTTCTTTTTCAACTAGAGCAGCCCGCACAGGTACAGGTTGCAGATTGTTTCTGGGGCCATGCAGTTGCCTTGCTGCTGCAACTGATCAAGAGTGGAATTTCTTATCAGAGCCAGAATTCAGTAGCCAAAGAACCTTCACCCATCCATACAGAACCACCCAGAATCTGTCTGGAAAGATAGGCTTGTAGGTATTTTATGTTATTTAAGACCCCACCTTTTAATTTTACACACACATACACAATAGGCAGCTTTCAGCAATAAATAATACATATAGTAACACCTGAATAGGCAAAAAATCAACATCAGATAAAATCAGCACCCCTGGTTTGTTTTTTAAAAAGCATCAATTATATTTTATTACATTTCAGCATTTCTAGCATACACAGTCAAAACACGATTACATCTTTTTTATTTTTGTCGACTTCCCACCTCATTTGTTGTTTTTCCCCTTCTGCTGCACCTTAGCTTCTAAATCAGCATCTCTGTTTATTAAGAGCATGAACACACACACACACACACAGTCTTAAAACAGAAAAAGATTTGGTGTTAGATTAACATTTCTATAGCAGGAATTCCACAGCCTGGCACCACTCTGGAAAGGGCCTTATTGATGATTGTCACATGCCTAACCTCTGAGGTTGGGGACATCTGGATATGACCTTAACTGTCAAGTCAGGTTCATGTGAGAGCTGGTGGTCCTTGAGATATCAGGGATGCCGCCAGACGCAAGGGCTGTAACTCAACAATAGAATACATGCTTGGCATGAAGAAGGGCTTGGATATCCATTGCCTATGCAACCTGGGCTGCGGCCAACTCTTCACTGAAATGCTGGGGAACTGCTGATAGTCAATGGTATAAGGCAGCTTCCTATGCATAGCCTCAGAAACCAAAGTGAGAATGAGTAGCGTTGCCATTTGTTAAGGAGAACAAAACTTCTGGTGCACTGCAGAGTCCGTACCCCGTTCCCCACCAGCAAAAGGCTCATACAAGTAAACAAAGCAAACATGCTTTACATGCATATTCTGTACAGATTACAGAACCCGGCTCTTTTCTCGAGGCAGCATTTCGGTCTCCCTGGCCTCATTCTCCAGGAGTGTGCTGGAGGTAGAGAGAAATGTTTATGAAATGGTAGCAGAGGGAAGACTCTTCCGAAACATCATCATTTCAAAGCTCCTTCCCTGATCAAAGAAGCATGATTATTTGGGCACATCCAAGGCTGCAGAGACATCACCTTGCCAACAAAGGTCCGTATAGTAAAAGCTATGGCTTTCCCAGTAGTGATGTATGGAAGTGAGACCTGGACCATAAAGAAGGCTGATCACCGAAGAATTGATACTTTTGAATTCTGGTGCTGGAGGAGACTCTTGAGAGTCCCATGGATTGCAAGAAGATCAAACCTATCCATTCTTAAGGAAATCAGCCCTGAGTTCTCACTGGAAGGACAGATCGTGAAGCTGAGGCTCCAATACTTTGGCCACCTCACAAGAAGAGAAGGACTCCCTGGAAAAGACCTTGATGTTGGGAAAGATGGAGGGCACAAGGAGAAGGGAACGACAGAGGACGAGATGGTTGGATAGTGTTCTCGAAGCTACCAGCATGAGTTTGACCAAACTGCGGGAGGCAGTGGAAGACAAGAGTGCCTGGCGTGCTCTGGTCCATGAGGTCACGAAGAGTCGGACACGACTAAACAACAACAACAAGGCTGCAGGGCTCATCCCCTTGGGGTTTCAAGATGAGAAGGAATTTTGGGAATTCCATTTCTCCCGCACTGCAGATGTGTGGGATTGTTACATGTCACATGTCTGTTTACATTCCAGCACAGATTGTTGGAGTCTCGTGAGCGGAACATCCGCTCTGTATTGCTTTTGTGTTGTCTCTCTCTGAGAAGAACAACAAGGAGAGAAGCCATGTTTTCTTTGTCCTGATTTATGTACAATAAAAGTAGCCTAGTATCCACGCCTCGAGTCAGATCTGTTGTGTGTTTACTCTGCTGAGTAACGTGTGCTCATGCACGCCAGCATGAGTCGCAGACGCACGTCGGAGGAGGAGTAGTGATGGATCTCCGCAGCGGCAAGGCTGAGAAGGGGGTCACTCCAGCTGGGGCCTGTCCATCTGGCTTTCCATCCCACGGTTCCGACAGGAATGATTAGCAGATTAAAAAAATAAAAACGGCACTGGTTTCAGTGTGTTCGTTGAAAACACGTGCTATACTTGTAGGCCCTTTCTGTGAGACTTTGGCATATAATCCCAAAGACTCTTCATATTTTGTGAAGGGTTTCCTTAGCTATTGTTTCTGGAAAGCTATTGTGGGGAGGGGTGTAAACTGGCAAAAACAGGGAGGGTGGGAGGGTGTAGATTCCATTAAGAATGGCCTTCTCCCTGCCATAATAAAATTTGAGCACTGTCCCAAGTACATGCCCCACCATTTATTATTTCAATCATCTTTGCTGAACGAGAAGCAACATGTGGCAAGTCATTCAAATCCTTCCTCCTTTTGGAATCCTTGCTGATGGAAATTCTCTGGGCATGGGTCAGTTGCTGCTATTTCCTAGACAAGTGAGGACACAAGACATCCACAAGTGCTCTCTGTGAAAGCCGTAATATTTGGAAACAGCTTCCCATGCACTTGGCGCTGATGCAAAGCCTTATAATACCAGCACCAGGAGCTGCCCGGGAAGGTTTGGCTTATCATCCAAACTGGGGATCGGGCGAAAGCCACTCTTCCTTAACTATGATCTGCAATGGCAACAGATTGTGCTTAAAGGGGAGGGAGTTTAACCACGATCCTGGATTCAGGTGATCACCTAAATTAATTTTTCTTAGGTGCCATACCATGCTTTGCTAGAAGGACAGGGGAGAAACGGATGTGAGCTCCTCTCTTGGAGCCAGAATGGTTGAGTGATCCTAGTAAACCAAAGTTTGATTTTGTTGTGATTTGTGAACCAGGCCAGTAAATGGAGGTTCTCATTTTTCAGTGTTTTAAGTTTGGACATGCAGCAGTTTGGAGTAATGCATCAGCTGTACTCTTTGGGTTCTTCTAGATTACCTGTTTATTAAGCATTCATCCTGACTTGTTTGCACAAAGCTTACATGATGGTTCCATTGCACCTAGTCTTTATTTAATATTTATTCTGATTCATTTGTGGGAAGGTTGTAAGACAATAAGTATTTATCCTCCATCCATCCTGATTTGTTTGCGGGCTCTTCTAAATCTTCCCATTCATTATTTGTTCATTACTTTTCAACGCATTTCCCCATCACCTTCCTAACCATAAAAATCTCAGTTTCTTTTTAAGAATTGAGTTTGTTGTACTAGGGTGGCAGAGTGCTTTAATCCACTGTGCAAACCTAAATTTAACCGTTTGCTTGAATCCTTGCTGCATAGTGCTGATAGTCTGGAGCTTCTAGAAAAGACCTCTAGAAAAATATTTTCAGTAGCTACTTAAGCATTGCAGAATTCTGTGCAGCTCATCAGAGTCGGTGCACTTTTCTGAAGTTCCTAGTTGAAGATATAATCATCTCCTTGCTGTACTAACACTTATAGCCTAGGATAGGTTGGTATTTGTTGCTGAAGGGTTGAGGGTGTGTGTTTGTGTGTGTGTATTAATCATCCATAGCCTTTGGGAAAAGGTAACCTATAAAGAAAAATGAACCCATTATTTGATAGACAGGCAAACATCTCATTTCTGTCCTTGCAGGCCTTTGGAGCGCTCTGGTGAAGACGTGGATATTATATTCACCCGGCTGAAAGAAGTGAAAGCTTTTGAGAAGTTTCATCCAAATCTTCTGCAGCAAATATGTCTCTGTGGCTATTACGAAAATCTGGAAAAGGGAATTACATGTAAGATGTTTTCTCTCTCTTTCTGTGGATAAGAAAATCTCTTAGCAGTAAACAGAAATCACAAGGTCTTTGAATTATTAAAATGTTGGTAGCACAGAACATTCTTTGTAGCAGTAGTTAGTTTGACTACAGTACTATCGGTCTTGCAAATCTTACTTCCATTTCCACTATGTACTTTGCGAAAACTCTTATTTTTAATTGGAAATCCTTCAGTTTTATGTAAATAAACCCTTTACAATTGTTATAATAGTCTGCAGCAAACTTGAGTCTCCAGCTGTTTTTGGACTACAATTCCTATCATCCCTGACCACTGTTCTTGCTAGCTAGGGATGATGGGAGTTGTAGTCCAAAAACAGCCAGAGACCCAAGTTTGGGAAAACTCTGGTCTACAAAATCTTTGCATAGGGGCCTGGTAACACTTGACAATAAATTTCCAGACTCTGGGTGTGACGCTGCCTGACAGCGATAAAGGCTAATGACACGGGGAGGACACACAGTTTGCCCCATCGTCAGTACTACATCTGTGCATACTTGTGAGAATTTCCAAATATTGTTACCTCCTCTTTGCACTTGGTTTTCCTAAAAAGCAGCATTGATAAACTACAGCAAAACCTGCAGAATATTATGTACATACATCTGTCACATACAAAGAAAACTGAGCAGGGACACTGTCAAACTACTGAGTCATTGAAGTCACCAAGGCTTCAGCTATCTGTGGCATAGCCTTGTCATAAGGAAGTGTGAATGGCTGGAGGTCTGGCATTAACACCACTGCTGTTTACTTAGCAGTGGTATAGAGGAACCATACCTTGTCAAAAGGATCGTGTTTTGTTTGACAGCTCTAACAACCCCTCTGTGTTGCATTAGGTCAGGAGTCAGCAAACTTTTCCAGCAGGGGGCCGGTCCACTGTCCCTCAGGCCTTGTGGGGGGCTGGACTATATTTTGAAGGGGGGGGGGAATGAACGAATTCCTACGCCCCACAAATAACCCAGAGATGCATTTTAAATAAAAGCACACATTCTACTCATGTTAAAACACGCTGATTCCCAGCCATGGCTTCATCCTCTTCCACATTTGTGGGACATGACAGTTTTCCAGGATGTGGCCTAACAACCCGGCTCCATCAGTTGCAGACTTCGGGCTTTAAAATTTTGGCGGCCCCCTGTGCAATGCTAAAATTTGGTGTCTCCCCCCCCCCTTCTGTTGTACCTTATTGTTATGGTGCCCTCTCAGCTCGGCACCCAGTGCAGATGAACTGGTTGTGCTCCCCTAAATCTGCTTCTTGCTCTAGACCTCCTGCCCATCGTTCCAGACACAATGCTTTTCAATGGAGACAGCTTCTATCATGGCGGCTTCTCCCATTATGGTGTTTTGGTCATCTGTACTCTTTCCTTTGCTACCCTTGAGGCATGGGTTTTGCACCTCTTCAAAGGAAGAAAAGTCAATCAAGGAGGCTGTATTTATTTCTGGGATTGTATTGGCATAGCGCAGAGATGAAAAACCAATTTTTGGCTCAATTTAAGAAACATTGGGGCCACCCGCCTGTCAATCACACAGCGTCGTTATTTAACATCACCTCTCTGTACAGTTTCATGTAAATGTTTTGAAAGCCCAGGAATCCAGAATAGATCTCTGTAGAATTCCACAGAAAGGTCTCCCACTGGAAGCAACAACAAGCTCCAGTTACCACTTTATAGAACAGGCATAGGCAAACTCGGCCCTCCAGATTTTTTTGGGACTACAACTCCCATCATCCCTAGCTAACAGGACCAGTGGTCAGGGGTGATGGGAGTTGTAGTCCCAAAACATCTGGAGGGCTGAGTTTGCCTATGCCTGTCATAGAATCCTGCAGTGAGTAGAATAATTGCAGAGAAGCTCAACCCACACAGTTGTGTCCTGAAGTTTACTAAAAGCTGCCAAGAGATGTAGAAGAACCAACAAGATCCTACTCCCCCAATCCATATCTCTCCTGGTAAAGGTAATTAGCCTGGACAAGCAAAGCCATCTCTGACTGGATGCCAAATTAAACAGCTCCAAACTGAACTTGCATCATGCAAGAACCGAAGAAGTTCCACAGCCGCCATCCACCTTGGCCACAACGGAGTTCTGGTGTGCATTGTCAGCAATATGCTGATGGCACACAGCTCTGCTTCTCCTGTACGTCTGCAGATGTGGCAGGTGTATACTGGACTGTTGTCTTGCCTCAGTAATGGACTGGATAAAAGCTAACAAACTGAAGCTCAATCCAGATAAGACTGAGGCGCTGCTAGTGGGTGGTTCCCTAGACCCGATAGATGGGAGGGTGCCTGCTCTTGAGGGTTATAAGCCCTCTGAAGGGGCAGGTATGTAGCTTCTTCATGTGTTTCTGCGAGAAGCCCAGAAGGCTGGAACACGAGAACGGGCCTTTTTTGTGATGACTCCCCATTTGTGGAATGCTCTCCCCTGGAAGACTTGCCTGGCCTCTTCATTAAATATATTTAGGCACCAGGCAAACACCCAAGGCCTTCGGCTAATTAAACAGTTGATGACCTTTTAAACTGTGTGTTGGGGGGGGTGTTCTTTCATTTGTTACTGTCTTACGTATTTTTGTATTTTAATATTTTAAATCACCCTGTGATTCTTGGATGAAGAGCAGTATAGAAATTAAATGAATGAATAAATAAATAAAAACAAAAGATTAGCCTGTGGTTCTCTTAAAAAAGAGAGAGAGAGAGAGTACTGTCTCTTTTTAGCTGTATCCACCCCCAGTGCTCTGTCCCAAGGAAACATTGATTATATGATGCAAATAGGCCAGGCATGTCTCCTGGATCTTCAGGTCTAGACAAGATGAACCATGGGTTGAACAGACACGTTACAGGCATGAACTGAACCATGTACCCTGCCCACATTATTGGGTGTCAGAAACTGACGCTCATCCAAAACAAACACAAAATTAACATGAAGAGAATGGCTCTGCTATTAACTCAACATCCGCGGTGGAGTCAAGGTCAGAGCCATTGCGAATGCACCTCTCTGAAAGAAGAAAAGAAAGGTTTGGCAAGTTACCAAAGATTCTCTAACCTTTCCAAAGAATAGGTAGGGGCAAAATGCAAAAGTCCAGTAACTATACAAACAAGAATGTAAAGACCCAGAGATTTCTTCTCTGCCTTCACCACTACAGAGTAGGCTTTATGATGCACTCTAGGCCATGGGTAGGCAAACTAAGGCCCGGGGGCCGGATCCGGCCCAATAGCCTTCTAAATCTGGCCCACGGGCGGTCCGGGAATCAGTGTGTTTTTACATGAGTAGAATGTGTCCTTTTATTTAAAATGCACCTCTGGGTTATTTGTGGGGCATAGGAATTCGTTCCCCCCAAAATATAGTTTGACCCCCCCCCACAAGGTCTGAGGGACAGTGGACCAGCCCCCTGCTGAAAAAGTTCGCTGGCCCCTGCTCTAAGCCATGTTTGAGACAGAAGAATAAGAAAGTGGGGGGTTGAGGGGAGTTGCCAAAGTAGCAGTAGAGATGGGAAAACACGGGCAGTAAAAAGACAAACTTAACCCAAATATAGAGGTTTTGGAAACTGTTCTGTCTCCTGGAAAGTATAACTTCTGATCTGAACATAAAAATGGGTGAAATGGTTCATTGTGCAAACTTTGTGCCCTGATAGTTTAACCTGCACCCCCCACCCCCACCCCGATTTTGTTGTTTATGATGGGATGTCGGTAGAAAGCAATAAGGGAGGGTCGACATTTAAAAATATATTTGCTTTCGTAGATTTTCAACCAGTTTGACTGTCAAACGTTAAGTAATCCTGAGAGTTGTAGTTTGATGTGGGTGCAAAACATTCTTTTAGGGGTTCCCTGTCCCCACCCACAGTATTGTAGAACCCATGGTTTGTTTGTTTTTTAAGGAAAGAGAAGTAATATTAATATAGATATGCCCCTTGTTAGAAAGCAGTTGTCACACATTAGTCAGCATCAACCATATAGTTACTATATGGTATGTCAACAGCTATGGTTAGTCACCATACAAGTTAAGAATCAGTTGTTTGGAAACAGATGCAGTCCCAGCACAGTCGTATAGTAATGGTGGTTGAATATGCCTTTTAACCTGAGTCCTTTTCTTTTCTTTTCCTTTCCTTTCCTTTCCTTTCCTTTCCTTTCCTTTCCTTTCCTTTCTTTTCCTTTCCTTCTTTCTCTTTCTCCTACAGTATTTCGCCAAGGTGATATTGGAACAAATTGGTATGCCGTGCTGACGGGATCTTTGGATGTTAAAGTTTCTGATACGAGCAACCATCAGGTAAAATTACATCTCTGACATAGCTTCAATTGTCTGAAGAAAATGCTACCCTACAACTGGATAAAACTGTTGAGGGGTTTTGTCGATATTGTGCTCTTTCCCCCACCCCTCGCCACACACACACATTGACACCGGTGTCAAGTATCAAACGTCTGCAGTAGCAGTGTGAATTGCTTTCAGATGTGAAATATTTTGTGAGCGCTTCTCAATTTCTTTTCGTTACTTCTGTGGGCGAGGGACTCTGTGTCATGATCCTAACCATCTGTGACTTGGGCACTGATTCAAAAGCCAGAGTCTAGCAACCAGGGACCATCTGACTCGGAAATGTGCAGATTGCAGCCCAGAGTCAGACCCTAACAAGCCTTGCCTTCCCCTCCCAAGAAAATCATGTGTCAAACTTGCTTACCACAGATGTGTCCTAACAGAGAAAAAAAGGAAGGTGATCCAGTCCTCTACTAAAAACCAGAGGGTTGACTCTTCAGGGATTTCCATTCTTCAGCGAGGAGGCAGGGCCTGCGTAAAGGCCTGGAGCGCCTCTGCCAGTCAGAGTAGACAATTTTGAGCTGGAAAAAACCAATGATCTGTCTCCGTACGAAACAGCTTCCTATGAAGGGATCTGTATTTTTTTGATAATTTGCAAAATGCCATGTATACAAGTACTGTATTTTTCGCCCTATAGGACGCACTTTTTCCCCTCCAAAAATGAAGCGGAAATGTGTGTGCGTCCTATGGGGTGAATATTTCCCCCTCCCCCCAAATCTAGGTGTGTCCTATGGGCCGGAGCGTCCAATAGGCCGAAAAATACGGTAAATACTGGGGGGGGGGGAGTGGACAATTAAGATGGAGCTGAACTGAAAGTGTGTGTGTGTGGGGGGAAATATCACTTTTGTTTGTCTCTGAAAACAGCTGTCTAATGTTATATGGCTGATTTTTATGGGGACAGAAGTTGAAGCAGCAAGGGAGGAACTCAGCAGATATTGGTATAGTGTTGGAATCCTCTTGGGTTTTCATGCTCTTCCTGTACAGGTCTCAGTGATGGTTGGACGCAGTATGCTTCTGAATTTCAGCCGCTGGGAATCACACATGGGAAGAGTGCTGTGTGGGCTCAGGTCATGCTTATGGGCTTCTCATGGGCATTTGGTGGCCCACCTTGAGAACATGAAGGTGGTCTAGATGGGCCACTAGCTCTTCTTACACTCCTAACTTCTGGCTTCTCATATGCACTGGCATCTCATATGCTTAACATTTTAAACCAAAGGATCTAAGCTTTCCCCCCCTGGAAAAAATGGTGGGGGAACTCGCCTCAAAGTTTGTTTATTGCGGGCCCAGTGGCAGCGCCACCTCCCTCCCCATGCAGTGGCTAAATGTAAGATGTGATCCATAAACTCAAGCAGACCACGATCTGGGTTAGAAATGGCCACAACTTTACGGGGACGCTGGTAGTGCTGTGGTTTAAACTACTGTGCTGCTTGGACTTGCCGATCGGAAGGTTGGCTGTTCGAGGCCCCGCTACGGCGTGAGCTCCTGTTGTTCAGTCCCAGTTTCTGCCTACTTAGCAGTTCGAAAGCATGCAGTACAAGTAGATAAATAGGTACCACTCCGGTGGGAAGGTAAAGGATGTTTTTGTGTGCTGCTCTGGCTTCGCCAGAAGTGGCTTAGTCATGCTGGCGACATGACCCGGAAAAACTGTCTGCAGAAGCGGACAAACGCCGGCTCCCTCGGCCTGTAAAGTGAAATGAGCGCCGCAACTCCAGAGTCGTTCGCAACTGGACTTGACTGTCAGGGGTCCCTTTACCTTATTGATTACAGATATAGGTGGATTTTTGGCTCACGTGTTGGGTGTATATCCATTCCAGCCTGCCCGCCCTCGACAAAACAACTACCGTATTTTTCGCTCTATAAGACGCACCAGACCATAAGACGCACCTAGTATTTGGAGGAGGAAAACAAGAAGAAAAAAATTCTGAATCCCAGAAGCCAGAACAGCAAGAGGGATCACTGTGCAGCGAAAGCAGCGATCCCTCTTTCTGTTCTGGCTTCTGGGATAGCTGTGCAGCCTGCATTCGCTCCATAAGACACACACACATTTCCCCTTACTTTTTACGAGGGAAAAAGTGAGTCTTATAGAGCAAAAAATACGGTAATTGTTTAAAGTAAGGGAACTCAGTTCCTGCTTAAAAATAAAAAAAACCCAACCTGGATATAAGTGTACTAGAAATCACCCCCCTCCAGTTTAGACATGAATTATACAGTGGTACCTCGGCTTTCAAACGTAATCCATTCTGGAAGTCCATTCGAGATCTGAAACGTTTGAAAACCAAAAGCGGAAGCCTCAAAATGGAAGCCTCAATACGGAAAAACTCAAAACAGAAGCCGTGTTTCCTGTTCAACTTCCGAGGAGCATTTGAAAACCGAGGCATTTACTTCCGGGTTTTTGGCGTTTGCGTTCCGAAACGTTCGACTACGGAGGCGTTTGAAAGCCGAGGTACCGCTGTACCAGCAGTTGGTTTAGGGAAATAATAAACTCAGAATTTCACAGGCAAGTGTAATGCTGGATTGTATGAATATCTGTAGAATGATGGCATGCCACAAGAGGGCAGTACGAGAATGCATTAAGATTTTTTCCTTTTCTTTTTTTTTAATCGCATGAAAATAGGCCGACTTAAGTGCCCATGCAGTTATAGAATTTTTCTTTCTATGGGAAGTCGTGCTTGTTTATGGGACCAAACCTACAAAGTTTACGAGGCAATAAAATCTAGCCTACCTAAATCTCTGTGGGCATACTATGGCTGTCCAAGTAGGATAGCAATGGCAGTTCATGGGTACTGGTTTGGCCATATTAGGGGTGGCAATCACTTCTTCTTCTTCTTGTCATCTTATTATTTTTATTATTATTAAACTTGTATACCACCGTATACCCGCAGGTCTCAGGGCAGTTCACGAAACATGAAGTCACAACTGCCCATCTGATTTTGCCACTGTTGGTATAAGCAAGGAGATGGTTGGCATTCTGGCCATGTGCAGTGTGGGATAGAGGCGGCAGACCATTTTAGACATGTCCAATTGACGCATATGTCCTTTTGGATCCAGAAGAGGGCAGAACGAGGTGCTGGGGCGGAAAGGGGCCGACCTGTACGTGGGGGTAAGACATGGAACCCCCACCCAAAATGGCTCCTTCGTTGCACTTGGTAGAAGAAGCAAAATACAGTGGTACCTTGGTTTACAAACTTAATCCGTTCCAGAAGTCCGTTCTTAAACCAAAACCATTCTTAAACTGAGGCGCGCTTTCCCTAATGAGGCCTTCCGCCGCCGGTGCCCTTCCACCGTTCGGATTCCGTTCTTAGACTGAGGTAATGTTCTCAAACCAAGACACTATTTCCGGTTTTGCGGAGCTTGTAAACCAAATCGTTCTTAAACCGGACTGTTCTCAAACTGAGGTACCACTGTAAGTTTGGGAACTGGCAGGGGGCGGAGAGGCAGCAGAAGCATATAGACAGCAGGTGGAATGCCTGCGATTCGACCTGTCAGTCACCCAGCATCTTGTTATAGGCATTTTAGAAGTATCAGATAAAGCAGAGAGGAGGAACCTGTGAGCCTTCCAGATGTTACCAGGCTGCCGCTCACGTTACTCTTGATAATTGTTCATGCTGGTTGGAGTTGATGGGAGTTATATAAGGAGGACCACAGGCTCCCCAGCCCAGAAATAAAGGATAAATGCTAAGCATTTTTTCAGGATGGAGAAAAACCTGAAAGGGTTTCCAAGAGGCAAATCGTTCTGCTTGCCTACTCCCCTCCCCCCAAAGAAAAAAGAATGATTGTTGCGCTTCTTAAGACCTTTTCTGTGTAAAGATACTGTATAGGCTTTATGTGCTGGTTAACAGACAATAGCTTATTGGGATCAAAGGGGTCTAACATTCAAGTATTTCCCCCTAAGATATAGAATATCAGCTTTTGAAGTTTTTCTCCACCTCCCATTCCCACTTCAAGCAATTTGTAACCTTTGTGGCCCAGAGAAGACAATAAATGAGTTAGGACAGGCTGGACATTCAAGATTATGGTGCAGTTTGTTGAATACACCGTGTGAAATAAATTTGCCTGGTGGTACAGTAAAATAAATGGCCTTTAACAGCACAAGCCTACTCAGAAGTAAGCCTCACTGAGATCAGTTGAAATTTACTCCCTAGAAAGTATGGACCACAGCTTAAAAAAAAATAAAAAATCCCGTTTTTGTAGGTTGCTGTAAAGGTAAAGGGACCCCTGACCATTAGGTCCAGTCGTGGCCGACTCTGGGGTTGCGGCGCTCATCTCGATTTATTGGCCGAGGGAGCCGGCATACAGCTTCCGGGTCATGTGGCCAGCATGACTAAGCCGCTTCTGGTGAACCAGAGCAGGGCACGGAAACGCCGTTTACCTTCCCGTCGGAGCAGTACCTATTTATCTACTTGCACTTTGACGTGCTTTCGAACTGCTAGGTTGGCAGGAGCAGGGACCGAGCAACAGGAGCTCACCCCATCGCGGGGATTCGAACCACCGGCCTTCTGATTGGCAAGTCCTAGGCACTGTGGTTTAACCCTCAGGTTGCTGTAGGAAAGGGTATAAATAAATTATGTAGGATGGCTGTCATTGTTAGTCATACATTGAGTTCTGGCTGGACAAAACCCATAAATTAGAAAGTAAGAAGCTTAGCATCACATGCAAGGCACATTTATTGGGTGGGTGGGTATAATTTTCCTCAGTTTCTTAAATTTCACATACAGAGCTCCCTTATTTGCTAGTTTTAAATATTTCTACAGTAAATTGCTTTTTAAGCAGGTTTCAAGCTAATCATGGCTTGGATTGGCTCTCCAAGTTGGGGCTGGGCAGTATTGCTTTGCAGTGCTTCCAATCCTGTTTGGATAGTTGACTCCAGAAAGTGTTGCTTGGGACCCTTCACTGTGAGGTTCCATGGGGTTTAATCTTGCATCCCATGCTGTTTGAAATGACATGCAGTGAAAGCATTGCGATCATCTTCTGACCTAATAAACCTAATACAGTCATACCTTGGTTTTCGAGCAGAATGTGTTCCGGAAGTCCGTTCAACTTCCGAAATGTTCGGAAACCAAGGCACAGCTTCTGATTGGCTTCCGATTGCGCAGGCACGCCGGAAACAATAACAGAAGCCCAGTGCCGGATATATGTATAAGCTAAACAAGCTACTGTATAGCTTAGGGCCCTGCTCTCTTGGCCCCCCCCCAATATACTACTTCTTCATTGTATTTCATTTTTTTTTTTAATTTTTATTAGGTTTTCACATTTTATATAGACAACAACAAAACACAAAAACAAACAAACAGAAAAAACAACAAACATATATAATTTCTGAAAAACTTATTTTCTGACCCTGGTCGTTGACTTCCCCCCACCCCCTCCCTTGCATCCCTATTCCCAAATTTATATCAGCAAATTGGCATTTCTCCTCTTATCCATCTTAATATTAGTCCTTTTATAGAGAAAAGCAAAAATAAATTTTTTCTAAGTTGGACCTCAGTTCCCTTCCATCGATTTCCCATTTTGTCTTGAATGATAATCTTATTAACTAAACCCCCTGGTCTTGAGTGTTGTTAAAATTAGATCCTTCCCTCCCTCCCATCCCCGATTTGCGTCCCTTCCCAAAACATGTCCAAAATAACAGTTCTTAGCCTGGGTTCCTCACGTCCGAGGCTCTCAAGTCTCTTTCAGTCCCTCTCCGCCGGTCTTGTTGGTAATCCTTTATGTCGGTCATCGGATCTCGAAAGAATTCTTTCACAATCAGTCCATAGTCTCTTCCCATATTTAAAGACAGCTGCTGAAGAATTTCCACAAGGTATGAATCTTGAAGGTAATCAAAGTCAGAGTCTATGTGGAGGCCCCAATTATATTTCTTTATTCCAAATTCCTGAATTTCATAAACTCCCAGGGCCTCCACTTTCGTCTTCTGCATCTTTCGTAGACTTGTAGTAGATTTAATCCAATAGTCTCCTTGCTTATATTCCGCAGGTGTCAGCTTCTGGTTAGTGTTTCCCACATCACTTCTTCTCTTTCTTGTTTTGTCTTCTCCTCTTCTTTAGTTATCATTTCTGGTTCAGCTGTGGATTCTTTCTCATTCAGGTCCTCGTTACATTCAGCAGAACTGCTTGTTTCAGAAGTCAAGGTCATCAATTGTTTGCTCATAGCTGTAGTCTGCTCTTGTAAGATTCCCACCAAATAGAACATCCTTTCAATTTCCCCCAGTATCTTTCCATCCACAGCCATTGTAATTCCACAGAATTCCCCCTAGAGGGAATCTGGTTACTTAGTGTTCTTTTCTCCAACAGTCCTCTCTTGTTTTTGTTTCTTTGTTTCCAACAATTTTAGTTCAATTGTAACTCCTTTTAATCCAGAGGAATCTTAAGTAGCAATTTTTCCACTATTAACAGTCCGTTTGACAGCTTTGACAGCTGTCAGACTCTGCACCTCTTACACAAGCTCCAAAACAGGACGCTCCCGGGCCCGGGAGGGAGGGTTGTTTACAGCAGAACAAACAACTTCCAACACTCCACTCTCCTGCTCAAAATTACTTTTCCAAATCTTGGAGGTTACTGTCTTTTTAAACTCACCCTTTACAGGGTAGGCACTCCAGCTTAGTTCTTATATCGTTGCTCTGGATCGTCTGCAAGGGGGGGGGGTGCGGACTTCCTTTTAGCACACCCCCCGATCGTCTCAAATTCAAAAGGTAAAATTCTTAAAGTCCAATTCCAATTTACTCACGGGTTCTTCTTTTCAGTCCGAATTTCAAGGAAGGAAGTCAGCGCTCTCCAGTCATGGCTCGCGGCTTCACTCAGCGGCAGTAGCGATCGACTCTCAGCACCGCGCCGTCCCCCGTATCCCCTCTGCAGCCTTTAAAAAGGCTCTTCGCGAATCAGGGGGGGCGCTTGAGGCACCCACCGAGTCTTCAGTCCGCAGGCTTCCGCGCCTGCGGTTTTTAAGGGTCCCCGTGTCGCCGGCACGGCAAAGACCCATCCACCGCTGAGCCGATTCCCTCCGGAGCTCGGAGGGAATCCGCCATTTCCAGATCGCGCCAACCCCGGAAGTCCTACTTCTTCATTGTATTTCAGTTCAACAATTACCGTATTTTTCGCTCTATAAGACGCACCAGACCACAAGATGCACCTGGTTTTTGGAGGAGGAAAACAAGGAAAAAAATATTCTGAATCTCAGAAGCCAGAACAGCAAGAGGGATTGCTGCACAGTGAAAGCAGCAATCCCTCTTGCTGTTCTGGCTTCTGGGATAGCTGCACAGCCTGCATTCGCTCCATAAGACACACACACATTTCCCCTTACTTTTTAGGAGGGAAAAGGTGAGTCTTATAGAGCAAAAAATACGGTACTTTGATAAAATACATATTTTGTTAGGTGCAAATGGCTTTATATACCTATTAGGTCCATAAATTACCAGATAGCATTCAACACAAAAAACAGTGACAATTTGTTGTTGACAAAGGACAGCTGGACATATAAAGGGCCCCATTACCTTCAGTAGTTTAGGGCCTCATCAAACCTAAATCCGGCCCTGCAGAAGCCGCATCAGATGTTTGGCTTCCAAAAAAAATTCAAAAACCAGAACACTCACTTCCGGGTTTCGATTGTTCGGGAGCTGAAACGTACGAGTACCAAGGTGTTTGACAAGCAAGGCACGACTGTATGCTATTCTACAAACTGTACAAGTCAGCCTACAACATTCATATTAGAGTTTGCAGTAAGGATCATATCCAGGGTGCTTGCCAGAACCTGATAGCTCGTGCAAGATCACCGACAACAAAACAAACAGAAAAATACCTGACTTTATAAGCATAAAATATCTACACTTACCTGCTGCTATGAATAATTTTGCAAATGAACATTACAAAACGAACATTACAAAACTGGGTGATACGGTTTTTATTTATTTATTTGAGCTCAAGGCTATCTGGTCTCCTCTTGAAACCACAACACTGACCTTTTAAAACCAAAAGGTGCCTGTAGGATTTGAGGCATTCAGGTGTGCTATGTACCGTATTTTTCGCTCTATAGGATGCACTGGACCATAGGAGGGGGAAAACGGGAGCGGAATTCTCCCCCTCTCTGCTCAGCGTCCCTTCAGCGAAGCGGCAGGCGAAACGGAGCCCCTTCCATTTTTCCTCCTGCTTCGCTGAAGGGGCGCTGCGCAGAGAGGGAAAGCTGTGCAGCGCCTCTCCAGCGAAGCGAAGCCTGGAGAGCAAGAGGGATCGGTGTGCACTGACCCCTCTCACTCTCCAGGCTTCAGGCGGGAACTCCTGCTGCGCTCCGAAGGCTTGCGGATAGCTGCCTGAAGCCCTCAGAGCTCAGCGGGAGTTCCCTGCACTCCGGGGGCTTCAGACGGCCTCAGTGAAAGCAACGTGAAGCCTCCGGAGCGCGCGCGGGGGGGGGGGAGCTCTCCCTCTGCCCTTCGGAAGCTTTGCGTTGCTATCTCTGAAGCCAAGGAGCCGGCATTCGCTCCATAAGACACACACACGTTTCCCCTTAATTTTTGAAGGGGGAAAAGTGTGTCTTATAGAGCGAAAAATACGGTAATGCGGGTTTGAGATTCGTGATGTGAACTTCACGCTTTGCCAGAATAGCAGATCTGTAGGTTGCAAAACAAACACACCTTCCAGTATGTGTGCGTGTGTTTCTAAAGCGCTTGCCTTCTTTTTCGCCGGTTCTGTGGCTGACCCAGCCATCCTGTGGCACCCAGGAGTGGGGATCCCCTGCAGCTTTTGGGGTTGCAGGCGGTTGGGGAGGGGGAAGCGTAGAGCAAGGCACCTGATAACATTCTCAAAGCCAATCCATGGGAACAGCGGGGGTTCTTTGGGAGCCATGTTAACCCGTCTATAATAGGCCCCAGGTGCCCCATTTCCCCAAGGATGGTAGATGCAGAAACAGGGAATAGAAAGAAATTAGGACTCTGAAGTCTAGGGTGTCGAATAGGCTTGCTTCCTGACCGAAGCAGATTTTGTTTTAAGCCCCTTCTTTCCTAAAACCTCAGATTCTTTTTCTTTGATATATGAACCCAGTTTCCCCCCCCTCTCCACTTCTCCATCCTGATCTGTTACTATCTAAATGGAAACTTTGATTTATGTCACCAGGTTCATGGATAGTAAAATAACAAGAAATTACGGACTTTCCTGTGTTGTTTACTGTTTCCTTTTTTTAAAAAAAGAGGTTTTCTTAGAGAAGAGAGAATTTGAGATTCTTACATCTTTTTTCCAGGAAGAAGGAAGGCAGGAACATCCCTACCTCAGTTGAAACGGGCGATATGTTGAATTCGGCTACCCTGAGTGAAACCTGTACATCTAATTTATCTTTGTTTTTGAACTGTGAATTCCCCTCTTCAGACAAAAGCAGAGAATTGGTTGTCAGCCTTATGATGAATACTATCAGGGATAGACAGTAAAGGTTATTTCTCGTAATAAACCTTATCTGAGTATGTTGCTTTATAATTGTAGGTTATGCTCTCGACCGCAAAGATCAAAACTATTGTTAAAAGCTATATATAAGTGCTGGCTTAGGGTTGCCAGCAGCTGCCCCTTCTCTTAGCTCTGCTGCTATAGCTTGTAACATCATTATGGTATATAGGAATTTAAGCAGGGGAGGGTTTTCCAGGTGGTTTTCATTCTTAATTTCTGTATGTCAGGTGCTGTTCATAGCACAGCAACAAGGGTGGCCAGCAAACCTAGCTAGGATTTGGACATGCATATAAGCTATTCGCTCTGATCTGAAACACCCACTGTCTGCCTAATCTGAAAGTATTTGAGGGCTGACAATGGCAGAACTTAAATTATGATAGGAAAAGGTGGGGTGAAATCCCTAAGTTTCACTTCTTGAGATTACCCCCTAGGTATGTCCATATTGTGTTCCTCTTAGCTCTTTCTAAAAGCTAGCCATATTGTGTTCAGCTTTCTAAGGGCCACTATCAGGGTGGATTTGATTTCACAATTTAAATCGCTAGTCATTAAGACTTGATTTAATTAATTAATTTTACAGAAAGACTTGTCTTTGCTGGTATAATCTTAATGTTTACAACTAGATGAAGGTTTCATTTTTGGAATAATAAATTTTCAGAGTAGTTTTTACAGTTCTATCAAAAATTACTGATTTGGTTATGCTTTTACAAATACATAGACAGATAGTTATGAAATTATTGTGAGGTTCAATAAGCCAGCTGTTTATATTTGGATAACTTTTCTGCTGTACTTTATTGGAAGGAGAAGAATAACCATTTACTTAATAACAGTTTAAACAATTTATTAAATTAAACAATAACATTATAGCATATGTATCCATGTTTGTTAACTGATGTGGTTAAATGGTGTGTTTTTTAGACTGAGTTTTAGCACACATGAAAAACTTAAAACAAATCCTTATTTCCTGAAGAATAGCCTTTGGACTATAATGTAACTTAAATAGAAAACTAGAAAGATTTTTCCTCCAAAAGCATTTTATTTTAAAAATCCAATTTAAATTTATAAAAATCTGATTTTTAAAATATTTTTATTTCATTGATTTTTATCCCCCCTGGCCACATATGGTGGATGTCACAAAAGGTAGCAAGATGAGACCACCCCCCCGGTCCTCCCTTCTAATTTGAGGACTGGGCGGTGGTGATAGAAAGCTATTCTCTCATAGGCAAAAATCTCTATGATTTGCATTGGGCAGACAAAATACAGGTTCATTCTGATCCTGAGCTTTAGTTCAAATGAAGACACGGTTTTGCTAAAACCCCGCTCTGCTGTGCATGACTTAGACAGGCATAGGCAAACTCGGCCCTCCAAATGTTTTGAGACTACAGTTTCCATCATCCCTGACCACTGGTCCTGTTAGCTAGGGATGATGGGAGTTGTAGTCCCAAAACATCTGAAGGGCCTAGTTTGCCTATGCCTGACTTGGAATATCTGTTTACAAGCGAAGGCTGCTGCAAATCTTTTAACAGGTCTGTGGCGTTAAACCCTCCAGAACCTAAAGGCTTATAAGTTCATGTCCCTTGAACTTCACAGGATGCTGTGACAATATGCACATTGGGAATAGGAACAGCTTTCGGAGAGTCAATTTTGGATAACACCCCTCGCCATGCCACTATTGTTACAAGGGAGAACAGCGAGCTGCTGCGGATTGAACAGAAGGATTTCAAGGCACTTTGGGAGGTAAGCTCAAAAGACTACTCGATGAATTATAACATAGGGGAGAAGACATGGAGCTTAAGGAGCCTAGCTGTGTTATTAGATGTATGTGGAATGCACAGGGAACCTTGACTAATACAGTGGTACCTTGGTTTAAGAACAGCTTAGTTTATGAACAGTTTGGATTAAGAACGCTGCAAACCCGGAAGTAGTTGTTTTGGTTTGTGAACTTTGCCTTGGAATAAGAACATGTTTCGCTTCCTGTTGAGTGTGTTCCATTTGTAAATTGAGTCCCCCACTGCTATGGGAAAGCACGCCTTGGTTTAAGGACGCTTTGGTTTTAAGAACAGACTTCCGGAACAGATTTAAGTTCGTAAACCAAGGTACCACTGTCAAAATTTGTTGTTAGGCCGGCTCTGAAAGTATGTGTTTGTTACATAAAACAAGAATATATTAACATACATACAGGTAATTGCTGAAAGAAGGTGACATATTTGTACCAATGTTATGAAACTTAACAGGTCGTAACATACTAGTTCATAATGTGGAAAAATATATATATGGTTGCCCTTTCTTAAAAAAATAACCACCAATGGCCATTTCTTCATATAGTTGTCTGTTTGTGTACTGTTGTAACATCACATAAAATAAATCGGTTCAGTCATTAAAGCAATCTCCCATTTTCTCTTGAGCCCTAAGAAATTACTGAATTTTTGTAGTTTTATCAGTGCCTGCTCCACACAGGCCTCAATTGCACTCACCTCTAAGCCGAAACATGGCTTAGCAAGAGTGAACAGCCAGGGCAGAAATCACAGCCTCTCTGCTCGTCCCTTGGTCCTGACTTCCTACCCAGAGCTAAGCCATGGATTGGCTTAGCATTACATCCAAACCATGGTTTGCGGTTTGGCTCCCCTCCCGCTGCCAACAAGCCTTGAACCGTAAGCCAGAATAAACTTTGATTACAGCTTGTGGTTTATTGGGAGAGAAACAAACCATGGGTCTGGGTTTCCGATGTAACAATAAACTGAACAATGGCTTATTTCTGGGTAGCACGGGGGTAGCAGGACCAGGAGAGGAACAAAGCAGCCATGGCTTTTGCTCTGGGTACCTGTATGCTTGCTCATCCTTGCTTAACCATGGGTTGGCTTTTAGTGTTGCGTGCAAACTGGACCATATTTTTGCTGCCATCCATGAATCAAATATTTATTTTAAATCCACTGATACTAGTTTTCCTTTAGTTTATGATAACGAGGAGGAAGATTTTGAATTTGTTTGATGCTTTTTACAATAAGCAAGATTTAAAATGCAAAAATGCCACTAACAGAGAGCAGTGGAAGCATATGTAACGTTAGGTAACCAAATAAGATGAAATTATGTGGTTTTAAGAAATTTTGCAGAGGTGTAGCTATTTTATCTCCCCACTCACACACCCTAGTTTGCTAACTAGTGTTTCCTATGAACATTCCATGACATAGTTTTTCGTTTTAATTAGCTAGCTTTCCATACTTAATTTGCTGAAATGAAAATGGCTTTGTATTAAACACCTGTAGTGTTAAAACGGCCTTTTATCTGCAACATGACTTTTTATTTGGCAAACTTTGATTTTCTTCTGTTGCGCTGCCCCAGAAGTATGGATGCCGCTACCTATTTCTCATATTGTGGGGAGAATCCTGATGTCAGACCTTTGTTGAAGTTTAGAATTGGCAGTAAGATGAAATCAATGAAATTGAGAGTACATGGGTGAGAAACCGTTGAAGCTCTTGCTTCTTTTAATTAGTCACGTCTTCATGCTCAAGAAGCATCATTCATGTGTTGACGTACTAATCTGGCAGGCATTTCAGAGAAAGCACTTTCAAGGTTTTAAAATGTGACCTAAAAAGTACTGGGAAAGGCATATTTGTTTCTCACTAAGAGCTGCATAGCCTGTAGACCTTACATCACTGAGAAGGGACTCTTGCTTTACATGGGATTCCATAGAAGCGATAACAGTCTACTTTTTACCTGTCAGGCTATACGATACAGAACCAAAAATCTATTATCAATCCATTGTTGCTCAGTTTTGGGAAAGGTTACTTAATGTGCATGAGGCCATGTACCTGATAGCATCTTAGCCCTAGGTGCAAGAAATCTGAGTTTGACACTAATTCCCTGGCCAACATTTGATGTCAGATTGTGGAAAGAGAGTTGGCCTTTTGGCTCTAGGCATGTTTGGACAGCACCTGATTCTTGCGTCTTGTTCTTCAAAGGTCACCCTGCAGTATGACTATGTGACAGCATCAGAACAAACACTCTCTACTGGTTTCTTTGCATTTTATTTAGCTCAAATTATACTTTCGTCTTTATAAATGCCGTATTGTCATGCTCTAGGTAGAAATTGCAAATATTGCAGGTGGTATTCAACTAAATATGTGCACTAGGTCAACGGGATTTCTTTCCCCCATCCCTGCATTTATTCTGCACCATCTACAAAGCTGCTCCAAAGGCTTGAAGAACCCCCAGAACAAATTTAGAGGGCGTTGGGAGGAGGTTGAGAAGGGGAGAGAATGTTCCATTGCACAAGGAGAACTGGCAGAACATTCACCGTAATGCTATGTTGAATACAACCCTCAATGCCTGCTTGAGGAACTTAACCAACTGTAGAGGATAGTGGTTCAGTTCAGAACTATGAGAACTGGAATAAACGTTGAGCTTCCATGCTCCTGGTCACTTCTGGCTTATTTATTTAATTCATTATTTGTACAGTGGTACCTTGGGTTACATACGCTTCAGGTTACATACGCTTCAGGTTACAGACTCAGCTAACCCAGAAATAGTGCTTCAGGTTAAGAACTTTGCTTCAGGATGAGAACAGAAATCGTGCTCCGGCAGTGGGAGGCCCCATTAGCTAAAGTGGTGCTTCAGGTTAAGAACAGTTTCAGGTTAAGAATGGACCTCCGGAATGAATTAAATACTTAACCCAAGGTACTACTGTATTTGGCTTTTGGAAGGAGTACCCAAAGTGGCTCAAGTCCCTGATAAAATATGACAGGAGCAGACGTGGTGGTGTCTTCATCTGCGCCCCTCCTTCCCTTCCTGAGTCTTTGCATAGGGCAGTTGTCCTTTTTGGCAAACCATAGTTTGCCACTGCATTTGAAATAACAAACCATAGTTTCATCTTAATGGTTTCCCTGCTATTAATTTTCAACATGATATCAAAACAACCAATATTATCCTTCTGGCAGCAATTATTAGCGAAAATAGCTGTCTCCTCCCGCATTGTCTACTTCTGTTTGAATAACACCCAGCCGATGAACATCTGCTTAGCCATGGATCATGTTCTTCCTCAGAGACATCTAGTTTTACAAAGGCAGCTGTTGAAGCAGCTTGTTAAAAAGTGAAACATTGGGTTTTAAGATGCCCGATCCCTTATCTGCAAACCACGAAACTCTAAAACTGGTGAGCTCATGAATCCTTAGGCTTTTAATTTTTAAATTGCACCAAGTTTAGAACGACAGGCTGCTCTCTGCAGGCTTTGAAATTGGCTTCAAAGGAATACAAATCCAAAACACAGTATTATTATTATTATTATTATCATTTAGATTTAGATTCCATCCTCCAGTCCAGAGGTTCATGATAGACTATAAAATGTATAACCAGTATAAAAGCCATGGAAAAAATATATCAAAAAACCCGAAGTACTAAAACAAAAAAGAACCAGAAATTACAAGCAGTCTAGCAACCAGTCTAAAAGCTCTCAACCACAATATACATAAAAGAGGAGCTTTTGACCGCTTGCTTTTGGGAAGAAAGGATAGCAGAAAATGAGTTTATTTGTACACATTGCAGGATGTTGCAGTCGCTCTGCTCACTCTGTGCCCATGCATTTTCCTTCAGTTCAATCACATAAATTCAGACAGGAAGGGAGTGAATCCACTAAGAGTTTTACTTATTTTTAGTGCTTACTTTCCGTAGTGTCCCTATGCATAGCTTGGAACTTCCCCGAAGTGACAGCAGAAAAAAACAAACATGTTTACTCTTACGTGGAATAAAGAAATAATAGTTTGGCGCAATTGGAATCCGTGGATAAGAGCCTGTGTACAAGACGTTACCAGAGTGTTTTCCAGGGAGTGATAAGAGCAAGTTTTCTTCCTTGGTTATTTGGAAAGAGATCACGACAGGACTTCGACGGTGGTCTGGCTCTTCCTTTTGGCTAGGTATAGTAGCAATGAACTGAGAAATTTGATAAGTGCTGCCATATCTCATTTTCTTTTGATTGTTATGTGTGTGTCTCTTGCTAAGCCGTAAATCTGAAAATTTAATTTCCTGAGCCAGCCTAAAAGCAACAACAACCCATAGCAGAAATGTGTGGCTTTAAAAAACAACAACAAATTGCACGGTGCTGGAACGGTTACATAACATCAGATTCGAATGCTTTTTGAAAGGATCAGGAAGATTTCTTAAAACCAAAATACGATTAAAGGCCTTGACTCAAATATACCACTCATCTGAAGTCTAGATCCTTACGTACATAGCTTTTAAAGAGAATGCCAGTATTATACCTACATTTTTTAATATACACTAATGAGAATTCTGTTTGCAGCTCAGGAAGCAGATTAGACAGTACAGTTTAATAAGCTTTGTGATTGGAAGGATGAAGTCTACTCCACATTTCAAAAAATCCTGATATATTATGGTGGTGTCTAATGGCTACGGTGTTGCAGTGGTGCTGATGATGAAATGGACTTTTCGCTTATATTTGCATATATTTAAATTTGGATTTTTATAATATTGTACCATGCCGTGAGATTGGTGTCAATGAGGAATGGTTTAGAACTATACGAAACAAAGCCTAATTTCAGTCATGTATTTTAGATATTTGTCTAAACAGTACTAGGCACTTCAGCTGCTTTTGAAATGTTCTAGGGGATGTTTGTGTGTGTTTAATTGAAGGCTTAATTGAAATAAGGCTTTATAATGATGCCGTTCCTGTTCCTGTGGATATTTGAAATGAATGACTCAAATGTACAGTACTGTTGACCATTTGACCATTTGTTTGATCATTAGCAGATTGGACATAGTATGTGTTAATTACAATTTAAATGCAACTAGAAGTAGCTACTTTACAACAGTAGCTGTGGTTTGAGGAGCAGTTGGAGTGCTGTGTCAGTAAAATATAACTTATATTTCCCCCTTATTTTTTTTTTCTTCTTCTTCTTCTTCTTCTTCTTCTTCTTCTTCTTCTTCTTCCTTTCAAGCGTTGCACGTCAGCGAGTGTTTTACAGTTCATTTGCGAAAGAGATTAAACTTGATATAAGACCTGAAATATTGCAGTAAAAATTCAAGAGGAACTTTCGATTCTAAGGCTAGCCACTCGAAATTACTGGGTTGATTTATGGGGTGCTGTTTTGTCAGTTTATTACACAGTAATCAACTCCAGAGATCTTTGCTAGGATTTAGTGATTTCTCCCTAGGCAAGCCCTGTACAGATACAAAACCCAGAGAGTTAATAAAGTGAGGAATATTGGGTTTTATGGGATGATCATGTGATTTCAAGTAGTAAAGTGTTTAGAGACCCTCAGAAGCACTAAAAACACAGCCAAGAAGCAGGCAGCTGCTCTGTAGACACTTAACTGACACGCTCTGTGTAGACTGCTCTGATTCATCTGTTTGTTGTTGTTGTTTAGTCGCGCCCGACTCTTTGTGACCCCATGGACCAGAGCACACCAGGCACTCCTGTCTTCCACTGCCTCTCGCAGTTTGGTCGAACTCATGTTAGTAGTAGTAGTAACAACAACAACAACAACAACAACAACAACAACAACAACAACAACATTATTTGTACGCCACCCATCTGGTTGGGCTTCCCCAGCCACTCTGGGCGGCTTTCAACAAAATATTAAAATACAGTAATGCATCAAACATTAAAAGCTTCCCTAAACAGGGCTGCCTTCAGATGTCTTCTGAAAGTCTGGTAATTGTTGTTTTCTTTGACATCTGGTGGGAGGGCGTTCCACAGGGCGGGTGCCACTACCGAGAAGGCCCTCTGCCTGGTTCCCTGTAACTTGGCTTCTCACAGTGAGGGAACCGCCAGAAGGCCCTCGGTGCTGGACCTCAGTGTCCGGGCAGAATGATGGGGGTGGAGACGCTCCTTCAGATATACTGGACCGAGGCCGTTTAGGGCTTTAAAGGTCAGCACCAACACTTTGAATTGTGCTCTGAAACATACTATGGAAAACATGGACTTAATAGACATTTGGAGAACAAGGAACCCTCTTGAGAGAGAGGGAACCTTTTTCTCCCAAGCAAAGATGACCTGGACCAGAATTGATCAAATTTGGGTTACTAGTGGAATGGCTCCGAAGATCAAGAAGGTAGAAATCTGCCCAAAAACCTGCTCCGACCATAACGCCGTGAAGATGGAAATGAAACTTACATCAACTGGTCAGTTTAGATGGAGGATGAATGACGCCCTGTTTCGAGATAAGGAAATCCACATGAAGGCCCAAAAAACTTTAAAGGACTATTTTGAAATAAATCTAAAGGGTGATGTGGAAAAGAGAGTGATCTGGGACGCAAGTAAAGCTGTGATGCGAGGTTTCTTGATTCAACAAAATTCAATAAGGAAGAGAAAGCAGAATGAAAAAAAGGAAAATTTTTTGGAAAAGATAAAGGAAGGAGAGAAAAAATTAAGGTCAAAACCAAAGTCCCAGGAGATATTGAGAGAGATCAAGCTATACCAAACACAATATATGGAATTGATGAATCAACAGATAGAATGGAAGATAAAGCAAATGAAACAGAAGACATTCGAATCGGCAGATAAATGTGGTAAACTGTTGGCATGGCAACTGAAGAAAAGGCAAAAATTAAATACAGTTACAAGCCTAGAAGTGGACGGAAAGAACATATCTAAACCCAATGAGATTAGAAATTGTTTTTTGAGTTATTTTAAAAAACTTTATTCCCAAGGGTTACAAAATGAAGAAGATATAGATAAATTCCTTAGTAAATTTGGATTACAAAAGATCTCTCAACAAAGTAAGGTGGACTTGAACCAGAGAATAACAGAACAAGAGATAGAGGGCGCCATTCAGAACATGCAATTGGGCAAATCTCCAGAGCCAGATGGACTGACTTCCAGATATTATAAATCTTTGAAGGAGTGGTTGATACAACCGTTAAAGGAAGTTTGCAACGAGATCTTAGAAGGAAAAAGGGCACCTGAATCGTGGAAAGAAGCATATATTTCACTCATACCAAAGACAGAGACTGAAAAGACTCAACTGAAGAACTACCGCCCAATATCATTACTTAATGTGGATTACAAAATTTTTGCTGACATTTTAGCAAAAAGATTTAAAAAAGTATTGATGGAGAAGATTCATAGGGACCAAGCAGGCTTTCTCCCAAAAAGACACTTATCAGACAATGTAAGGAATATAATAGACATTTTGGAAAAGCTAGAGGTGAATATAAATACTAAGGCAGTTTTAATATTTGTGGACGCGGAGAAAGCCTTTGACAATATCTCTTGGAGCTTTATGAAAAAGAATCTTCATGGGATGGGGGTAGGGCAAGGATTTGAAAATGGTATGGGTGCAATATATTCTGAACAAAAAGCTAAGTTGATTGTAAATAATGTAATAACTGAGGAACTCAAGATAGAAAAAGGAACACGACAGGGGTGCCCAATTTCCCCATTGCTTTTTATTTCGGTTCTGGAGGTGTTGCTGAATATGATTAGAGAGGACCAGCAGGTTAAAGGTGTAAAGGTCGGAGCTAAACATTACAAATTAAGAGCATTCGCAGATGATCTTGTATTGACTTTGCAAGAGCCAAACACTAGTACGAAAAGGGTGTTAGAAATAATCCAACAATTTGGACAGGTAGCTGGATTTAAATTGAATAAACAAAAAACCAAAGTCTTAGGGAAAAACTTAACAGATATGGAGAAGAATAAGTTTCAAGAAGAGACAGGTTTGATGGTGGTTAAGAAGGTGAAATACCTAGGGGTACATTTGACATCTAAAAATCTGAATTTGTATAAGGACAACTGTCAGGGAACTGACATCAGAGGAAAGGGAGTTGGTAGGGCTCCCAGAGACTGGGAGAAAGTCAGCAGCCAAAGCAGGGACCAGCAGGGGGAGCGAGGGGTCTCTGGAGGAGGATCTCAGTAATGCTGAGAGAGACGCAGCAGCCCAGGCAGGAAACAGCGGGGGAGAGAAAGGGGTGAGAGACACGTCCAGCGAAAATAGCGGGGAGGTGTCAGAAGCAACTGTAGGGAGACCCATTCTTCGCCGGAAGCTGCCACGTCGTGAGTCCAGGAGACGCGTTTCCGTTAAGGAACTTCTTTGCTGGAAACGTTTCCGCAGGCAGCCACTGTCAGACTCTACTAGTGACTAGAGCAGACATGTCTGAGGAGCTCTGTCACACACAGAGGTTTGTGGAGCCGCACAAACTCTGAGGGGGCACAATTTTAAGCACAAGCAGCTAATCATCCCCTGATAGCAGTCTGACAGTCTCTGTACGCTGCCTGTGCAGGAGAAAGCATCATGAGCAACCCAGCCGGAACCGGAGAGGCAGGGGTTGGAGCTGGTCCAAGCTTGGAAGAAAGGTATCAAGCTCTGGAGGTCCAACTTGCGCTGCAGACGGCGAGGCTCGAGGAGAGAAGGGCTCAGGATGCAGACAAAAGGGGAGAACCACTCAGTTCCCCAGAAAGGTACCAGGATTGGTGCAGAAGTTTGGGGGGGACCCCAAGGATTACCATGCCTTTAGGACAGAGATGCAATATGCCCTTAATGTGCAGTTTGATGAGTTCCCTGATGAGGAATCGCGAGTTGCTTTCGTAATTGGGCATCTTGAGAGGGGGGCGCGAGACTGGGTTCGACCCCTGATGGCAACGCACAATGATATCCTAAAGGACACTATGAAGTTCTTTCGTGCAATGGATATCATGTTTTCCAGCGATATTGAGGAAGGGGTGGTGCGCAGACAGCTAATGGCTTGCAAGCAGGGAAGCAGATCTGTCCGTGAGTACTGGACTGAATTTACCATGCTGATTCACAGATTGGGGTGGGATTTATCGGCGGCACCCATTCAGATGCTATTTGAAGAAGGTCTTTCTTCGGCTGTGAAAGACGAGCTGTCCCGGAGCCCCAGGGCGGTGTCTATGGATCAGCTGACCAAATCTGCGCTGACCATTGGAGCGCGCCAGGAGGCAAGAGCCTTGGAGAGGCGGGAAGGGAGAGGGGAACGTTGGAAGGAGTTCCGCATTCCAGACATTCCTGAGCCAGCTTTCCCGCCGGCAGAGCCGATGGAAATCGGAACAGCCCGCGCGCGCGCAGTTTCAAAGCCCAGTGAGGGGGCTAAGAAGGAGGGAAAAGGAGCCCGGAAATGCTATCTCTGCCAACAGCCAGGCCACTTTGCCAGAGTCTGCCCCCAGAGGAAGGAATGGCAAGGGATGGTGGGAGCTGTTGAGGGGGGAGAGCAGGGAGAAACGGAGCATGTAAAAGCCAACGCCTGGTTGCCACCGTCAGGGCACTGCAGCCAGGCCAAAGAGCAGTGAAAGTGCCCATGCCAGAAGCTCCTCGACCTGCTCTAGTGATTGAAGTGTCGCTAGAGCTGCAAAATGGACACCCCCTAAAAATAAAGGCGCTGTTGGACTCAGGCAGCTCCTGCAATTTTATGAGCAAGGAGTTTGCTGCTGAACACCAGATACAGACTATCCCTTTAAGCAACCCCCTGCAGGTGACCACGATCGATGGCAGGGAACTGTTGGGAGGAGGAGTCAGCTTGCAGACCGTTCCAATGATAATGAGGGTGGCAAGGCACACAGAACTGATAGCGTTTAATGTGGCCACCTTGGGAGGCGCTCCCATTATTTTGGGAATGAGCTGGCTAGCCCTACATGATCCGCTGGTGGGCTGGCATCAAAGAGTGGTTTCCTTCGGTTCAGCACATTGTTTAGAACACTGCAGGGGGGAAAAGGGGTTAGCAGGGGCCCAAGCCACCCTGGCAGGGACTGAAGTAATGGAGAAGGGGAAGGTGCCACCACAGTATGCTGATCTCAGCGACGTGTTCAGCGAGAAGGAAGCTGACCAACTACCCCCGCATAGGCCCTTTGATTGCCAGATCAATTTACTCCCTGGAGCACAGCTTCCTGTAGGCAAGTTGTATGCCATGTCAGACAGGGAAATGCAGCAGTTGCGAGAGTTCATTGACAAGAACCTGAAGAGAGGCTTCATCAGAGAGTCCAAGGCAGCGGGGGGTAGCCCAGTGTTTTTTGTGGATAAAAAGCACACGGACAAGCCGAGACTTGTATGTGATTTCAGGCGGTTAAATGCAGTGACAGAGCCGGCGGCTTTTCCTATGCCCAGGATTGATGATATTTTGACCAGGGTGCGGAAAGGAAAGATTTTTACAAAGCTGGACCTAAGGGGGGCGTACAACCTGATACGTATAAGGAAAGGGGATGAATGGAAGACCACCATGTTCACCCCTTTGGGGGCATTTGAATACCTCGTTATGCCTTTTGGATTACAAACAGGCTCCGCGTGTTTTCAAGCCTTCATGAACCACGTACTGGGGCCTTTGCTCTACAAGAATTGCATGGCCTTCTTAGATGACGTGTTGGTGTATTCGGAGAATGAGGAGCAACATGTGAGAGACGTCAGAGAAGTGTTGAGCAGGCTGCAAGCCAACAGGCTGTGGGTGAAACTGGAGAAGTGTCAGTTTCATACCAAGGAGGTGGAATTCCTGGGGTACCGCTTGTCAGACAAGGGGTTGGCCATGGACCCCGGCAAGGTTCAAGCAGTGCTGGAATGGAAAACACCCAAAACCAAGAAGGATGTGCAGAGGTTCCTAGGGTTTGGAAACTTTTATCGTAAGTTCATCCGAAACTTCGCCCACCTGACGGCGCCCATCACGGACTGTCTCAGCAGTAAAAAGAAGTTTGTTTGGACGGGGGAGGCGGAGCGAGCGTTTGAGGAACTGAAAAGGGCCTTCGCCTCTGATGAACAACTTCTGCATGTGGATTTACAAAAAAAGCTGAGGGTCGAAACAGACGCTTCTGACAGAGCCATAGGGGCGGTGCTTCTTCTGCAGCCGGGGAAGGAGGAGTCAGAGTGGCGACCGTGTGCCTTCTTTTCGCGAAAGCTGAACAAATCCGAGAGGAACTACACGGTGTACGACCGGGAACTTCTTGCGATTCATGAGGCTTTCCGGAGATGGAGGCACCTGCTAATTGGTGCACAACATAAGGTGCAAGTGTGCACGGACCATAAGAATCTAGAGTATTGGAGAACTGCGCGAGTGCTCAACCAACGGCAGTTGAGATGGGCCCAGGAGTTCTCCAAATTTAACTTTGAGATTTGTTACGTGCCAGGCCCAGAGAACGTTAGGGCGGACGCTCTCTCACGCAAACCTGAATATTTGGAGGGGGAGGGAGCACCCGAAGAGACCCATGTCATTCCCGAGGACCGCTGGGTGTGTGGGGCGGCATTGGTGGGGCAAAGGGAACTGGTAGAGGGAACGGTGCAGGATGAATACGCCCAGGACAAACTCAGGGGTCTCAGGAGGGAGGGAGACAAACCCGGGGGTTTTGAGGAGAGAAACGGGGTGTTGTACTACAAGGGAGCGTTATATATACCTGAAGGGGAATTGAGGGAAAAGGTACTCAAACAACTGCACGATAGCCCCACAGCAGGGCATTTTGGGCAACACAAAACCATGTGGCTGGTTACCAGGGAATTCTGGTGGCCCAAGGTCAGGGAAGATGTGCGGGAGTATGTGAGAGGGTGTGACCAATGCCAACGAGCCAAGGGGGAGAGGCGGGCACCGGCAGGTTTATTAGAACCACTACCCACGCCGGAAAGGCCATGGGAGGCAGTGGCAATAGATTTCATGACTGATCTGCCAAGGTCCAGAGGGAAAACAGCCATCATGGTTGTGGTAGACCTGTTAACCAAGATGGCCCACTTTATAGCCTGCTCACATGCGGTCACAGCGGAAGAAACCGCTAAATTGTTTGTGGAAAATGTGTTTAGGCTGCATGGCGCCCCCTTGAGGGTGGTTTCTGACCGAGGGAAACAATTTACTTCCAGGTTCTGGAGGAAGCTCATGAGCTTATTGCATGTAGAGGTGAATTTCTCAACTGCCCGTCATCCAGAAACCAACGGGCAGGCGGAAAGAGCTAATGGTGTCCTCCAGCAATATTCGAGGTGTTATGTGAATGACAGAGAGAATGATTGGGTGGAGAAGCTGGCGTTGGCAGAATTTGCCTACAACAATGCAGAGAACGTGTCCACGGGGATGAGCCCCTTTTTGGCTAATCACGGGTGTCATCCCCGAGCCTTCCCAGGAGGGGAAGGGGAGAACTGGAGCGTTCCAGCTGCAGAACAGTTCGTTGAAGAAATGGAAGCGATCCATCGCCAGCTCCAACTTAATTTAAACAGGGCGAAGGAGGAATATAAGAGGCAGGCAGACAAAACCAGAAGGGAAGGGGAAAGCATTAGGGTGGGGGACCAGGTGTGGCTGTCCACCCAAGGGTTACCATTCAAAGGGGGTTGTAAGAAGTTAAGACCCAAAAGGCTGGGCCCATTTGAAGTCACGCAGCAGGTCAACCCAGTGGCTTTCAGACTCCGGTTACCGAACCACATGAAGCTGCACCCAGTGTTCCACAGGTCGTTGCTGTCACCGTATAAAGGGGACAGAGAAGGGAGGGTCAATAGGGGACCAGCTATGGAGGAAAAAGAACACAGCTACCATGTAGCGGAGATTCTCGATTCCAGGTGGAAAGGAGATCAAGTAGAGTATTTGGTAATGTGGGAAGGGGAGCCGGAGTCGGAAAACACCTGGGTCATGGCAGAGGATGTAGATGACGAGGTTTTGATAGAAACTTTTCATCAGAGATTCCCTCGTAAACCTCAGCCAGTGGCGAGGTTCCGGAGGGAATACTTCGCCACCACCGACGAAGAAGAAAAGTTGGAGGGGTTCTCTGATTCTGAGGCGGAGGAGGATTCAGCGAGCCGGAACGAAAACCGATGGAGGGAAATGTTCGAGACGTCTGAAGATGAAGAGGATTCTTTTCGGGGTTTCAGCTCCTCACCGCCCAGAGGAGAGAGTAGGGGCGGGGGGGAAGGGGGCCCTGGAGGGGAGGTGGATGTCAGGGAACTGACATCAGAGGAAAGGGAGTTGGTAGGGCTCCCAGAGACTGGGAGAAAGTCAGCAGCCAAAGCAGGGACCAGCAGGGGGAGCGAGGGGTCTCTGGAGGAGGATCTCAGTAATGCTGAGAGAGACGCAGCAGCCCAGGCAGGAAACAGCGGGGGAGAGAAAGGGGTGAGAGACACGTCCAGCGAAAATAGCGGGGAGGTGTCAGAAGCAACTGTAGGGAGACCCATTCTTCGCCGGAAGCTGCCACGTCGTGAGTCCAGGAGACGCGTTTCCGTTAAGGAACTTCTTTGCTGGAAACGTTTCCGCAGGCAGCCACTGTCAGACTCTACTAGTGACTAGAGCAGACATGTCTGAGGAGCTCTGTCACACACAGAGGTTTGTGGAGCCGCACAAACTCTGAGGGGGCACAATTTTAAGCACAAGCAGCTAATCATCCCCTGATAACAACTATGAAAAATGCTGGTCAGAAATTAAAAAAGATTTAGAAATATGGTCAAATTTGAAATTGTCAATGTTAGGCCGAATTGCAGTTATCAAGATAAATGTATTGCCTAGAATGTTATTATTGTTTCAAACTTTGCAGATTATTGACAAGATGGACTGTTTCAAGAGGTGGCAGAAAGACATTGCGAAATTTGTCTGGCAGGGCAAAAAGCCCAGAATAAAATTTAAAATACTTACAGATGCAAAAGAAAGAGGGGGATTTGCCCTGCCGGACTTAAAATTGTACTATGAAGCAGCAGCGTTTTGCTGGCTGAAAGAGTGGATGCTCCTCGAGAATACAGATATCTTGGATCTGGAAGGTTTCAATAATGCATTTGGTTGGCATGCATATTTATGGTATGACAAAATCAAAGTGCATAGCGCCTTTAAAAATCACATTGTTAGAAAAGCGTTGTTTAATGTCTGGATGAGATACAAAGATTTATTGGAAAACAAAACCCCTAGATGGTTGTCACCTTTAGAGGCCAAGGCATATAAGAAAGTTAATATGGAGGTTGGATGGCCAAAGTATTGTGAGATTTTGGAACAGGATGGAGAAAAATTGAAATTAAAGAGTCATGAAAATCTGAAACCCAAAGTACAAGACTGGCTCCATTATTGTCAAATAATGGAGGTTTATAAACAAGACAGGAAAATAGGCTTCCAGGTGGAGAAATCAAAATTAGAGACTGAATTGTTAGAACCCAATACTAAGAATCTGTCAAGAATGTATAACTTGCTGTTGAAGTGGAATACACAAGATGAAACAGTTAAGTCAGCCATGATTAAGTGGGCACAGGATATTGGTCATAACATTATGTTTGCTGACTGGGAAAGGTTGTGGAACACCGGGATTAAATTTACGGCATGTAATGCCTTAAGAGAAAATATTATGAAAATGATCTATAGGTGGTACATGACCCCAGTCAAGCTTGCAAAAATTTACCACACGCCCGACAATAAATGTTGGAAATGTAAAGAAACTGAAGGTACTTTCTACCACCTTTGGTGGACATGCCCGAAGATTAAGGCTTTCTGGGAAATGATATATAATGAAATGAAAAAGGTACTTAAATGTACTTTCCTTAAGAAACCAGAGGCCTTTCTCTTGGGCATTGTCGGCCAATTGGTGGTAAAGAAGGATAGAACTTTCTTTATGTACGCAACAACAGCAGCAAGAATACTCATCGCAAAGTATTGGAAGACACAAGATCTACCCACCTTGGAAGAATGGCAGATGAAAGTGATGGACTATATGACTTTGGCTGAGATGACTGGCAGAATCCGCGATCAGGGGAAAGAGACCGCAGAAGAAGAATGGAAGAAATTTAAAATCTACTTAAAGGACTATTATAAACTTGATGAATGTTAAAATGTTAAGGTTTTTAGAAAGAAAGGGCTACAGTGATATAGGATTGGAGTAAAGAGAAGACTAAGATGACAGAGGTTTGAAAGAAATATATATAAGTTGCTAAAAAACTTTGGACATGTGGATGCAGAAAGGGGAGGTATGGGGGAGTCTGAGAAAAGAGGTTTCTGAAAAAATATTATGAAATACTATATGTGTTTGTATGTCTTTTTATGTGTTTGTTATAAAAACTTTGTAAAACCAATAAAAAATTTCTTTTAAAAAAAATGAAACATACTATGGAAACAGTAGCTTCGAGAACACTGTCCAACCATCTTGTCCTCTGTTGTCCCCTTCTCCTTGTGCCCTCAATCTTTCCCAACATCAGGGTCTTTTCCACCAATACGCCTTTTTTCTCCCTCTCTCTAAATGCAAAGTGGGTGGTGGGAGATCATGATGTTGCAGCCCAACAAAACTGATTGCATTCAGCAAAAGTTAAGCAGCTCACCTGCTGCTGTTGCTCCCATATTATAATAGGATTGCCACAGACTGCGAAAGAAAAAGGAGGGAAGCAGTCACTATCGTAGCGAGAAATACACCCAAACACACTGGATTTAAGCAAACAGAGACATACTTACCCTTTCCACACCATTTCACATGGAATTGGTCTGCAGGCCGGCCCTACTGTTCAGTAGAGCAAGGCAACCACCTTAGGTTGCAGCTGTTGGGCATGGGGGGAGAGCAAACAATGATGAGACACAATTGTTTGTGCCACACGGTCTACCCTGTATCCTTTAAGCTAGCCTGCTGCCCTTTGTTGGATGATGCTGTGTCATTTTCAGGATTTAACTGCCTTCCTGCTTGGCTCCTGTACGTGGAACCGGTGGTGGGCAGCATCTTGTCCTATGCCTCAGGCAGCAAAACGTTTTGGGCTTTGTTTGAATTGGTAGCAGGGGAAAGTGGAATTGTGCCCACTAGCCTCACCCGTACAACCTCATCTTGGTCCAAAAAAGCGTGAGCAGAGGAATCCGCTATAAAGCTGCAAATATGATGTTTTAAGTGCATTGTGCAAATGTGACACAAGATGGCAATGGTGAACTAATGGGAAATTCCATATATATTTTAAAAGTTGGTTTTTTTAAAAAAAAATTATTCACAGCATTTTTAAAAATGTATGTCTAGATTCAGCCTGTGTCTACTCTGCATGCAGATTGAATTTTTATGTGCACAGAGTACGTAACACCTACATCTGAACTATTCAGACATCCGAGGGGCACGATGTTGATTGATAAGGAGAATTACTGTACAAAATGGGCTGGTGTCTTTGGTGACTGTAAGGTTGAAGACAGACATAAGTTTGGTTTTTTTTTTTTTAAGAAAAATAGAGGCAGTTTGATAGTACCATTGCCACCCCCGGCACTTGATTACGCTTTTTTTCCCTGTCCTGGGGCAGCCTCTAAAAAAAAACCAAAAAACCTGGTTCTGTAGGTTCTATAGATTTGAGGAGTATGAAAAATGATTCTGAAGTTGCTGTGATTTTCATAACTTCAACAAGACACAATTTCTGATAAGCATGGATTCAATCATCCTGAGACAGATCTACAGCTAATCTATCATTTCTATGGTGAGATGATGTGGGGTCTTGGGCTGCCATTTTATTATTTCTGTCGCATCTTCTGTTTTCCATGCTTTTCGTTCAGAGGTTTGTAGTTTTAGCAGGTATTCCTCTGCTGGTTGGATCTCCATTCCTCTGGAATTAGAAGCTGGCACACTGTCTACAACTTATTGCTGACAATTTTTTTAAGGGCGTCGTCAAAGTAGTGTAACCCTGAATGCTTTGAAGTATTTCTAATGTTTTATTTTTAGGAAATGATCTTTAGATGTAATCAGATTTTATGCAATCTCAGTGCACAATGTTGCACACAAGGTTTATTGATCTACTCTTAATGTTGTGCTTCTGGTGGATATTGCATTTTGTGACCGCTCCAACTGCAATACCTAGAGGAAATGTATATCTATGGCAATTTGCTCTGCAGAATGCGGTTCCACAGAAGGAATAGGAGCCTGTTAGATATTATTCACAATTTCACGAGCAATGAGCAACACATTTCCCCTTATACACCAGGAATTGGAAACCTGAGGCCTTCCATGTGGATTTTGGGGGTTTGTAGAGATGAATAAAAACAGACAACGAGATGTTTTCTTTCAGAGAGCTTGCGTGTGTGCCAGATGAAAAGTGGGAGAGAGAGAGAGATTCTTTCTCTAGCCTCACAGCATCTCCTTTTATTCAAAGTTACAACAAGCATGGCCACGAATGTGCCAGTGGCTGATTGGCTCAATACAAGACAAAGAAACTGAAATCCTATTGGCTCATTTGTATGTAAGGCGGGCTTACATAGCTCCATAGATCTTTGGCACATGAAAGACAGAATGTCAGAGCTGTATTTAGACAGGCATATAAGCTCTTAATCCACCTATGACTAAGATTGATAATGTTATGACTAAGGTGTTTACTAATGTTTAGATTGTTATATAAACTCACACAATTAATTATACATTGAGGATTAACACATCATTGTGATTTACACATCATTGTGAACTAAAGGTGAACTAAAGAGAAAAAAGTGTGGTATGCAAAGAATGATATACAGAAAGATCTGTGCCAGGCACAGACCTTTAGCCTTGTGCGTGAAAGAGAGGGAGAGAAGCGTGATTGATTATAAACAGGTCTTATAGTCTGTTTTAGAAGCAAAGGGAAGATAGAAATAATTCCCAAAAATGCAGGAGGAAAGGAATATTTTACTATACTAGGCACATAGAAATAACATGTCTACATCTCCTCCTTTTTTTTCTTCTTTGCGAGGTAAGGCAACTAGGTGAATAAAGCAACAATACTTCCGGATCAGTGGTTTGCCATCAAATGCCGGAAATAATACTGCTAGGTTTGATGGGGCAAAAGTACTTCAAGATTAGTGGTTTGCCAACGAATCTCAAAATAATCCTACCCACATCTCCCCTTTTATTTTTGTTTTTTACTTACTGGTGGCGTTGCCATTTCGCATAATAGGCTGCAAGGAGCGCGCTAGGTGGTGGTGGAGGAGAGAGAAGGCGAGAAAAAAGATTTGTAAGGCTAGGAATGCATTGGAGAAAGCAACAAAACAAAATTAATATACATACAATAATAATGGTATAATAAAAGGCATCGCGTAGCCATTTGAGATTAGGTAGCCACGCCGTCGACCACAAGGAAAAGGAATCCCAGAGTCCGGAAAATCCGATATCCTCTTTGATGTGGTGAGTGAGATTTTGCAAATGAGAAATTTGCCTTTGAACGGCCTTAGAATTGTCAGTGATGTTAAAACAGCACATTTCCTTGAATTGTTCACAACCATAATGATGTACCATGAGTAGGTAGTCCAAAGTAGATTTCGACCTTAATAAACCATTGCGAAGTTCAGCTTGCTCTGTGTTGAGAAGATGGAGCGCCTTAGACGTAATATTCAGGGATTTTGCTGCAGAGCAAGCTAAAGAATTAATATTTGCGCTATTACGCACAGCCAAACCTGGAACACCTAAGAGAGAGACAGCTAAAGAGATGTATTCAGACCTGCTAGGGAGAGAGACAAGATCATCGCAGTCATCAGACAATTCAACACTACGCTGATGTCTAGAGTAAGAAAAATGATGTTTTTCAGGCAATATGATAGACAGACGGCTTAAACAACAAGGTGTGCCGTGACTAATGTTTGCCGGAATGTAATTGAAAGTGTAACCTGGGCAGGACCAAAACCAGCCTGCTGGCAGTTCTGTGTACTTATATATATAAGAAATATTCACATAATCAGAGCAATTAAAGTTATTTTTGCCCATTTTTACGCAGTTCGGTCTCGTACAGTTGACCATACGTGCACAAATAGCGTTATAAGAGGCCACATATGGGGTTGTCAAATCAATAGCTAAAGGTGGGCGTTCACGCATTTGCGTTCCCCAATTGTGATAACCTTTATACCCAAGGGTACGAAGTGAATCATTTTGAGGTAGGAATGAGAAAAACCAAGTATCATTCTGTATGTCATGAGGATCATGGCAAACTGGAATGAGACAAGAGCCAAGGATATCACCAATGGCTACTTGCTGAGTAAGGCAAAATGATGAGACATTGAGCGTCCTTGCAAACGATTCCCATACATTTAACGATGTGGAATCACCAGTAGGAAGAGCTGAAGTAGAGAGAGGCAAAATTAAAATACTGAAAATGAGAATTATCATGGAATTCATATTAAGACAAGCAATGAGGGATAGAAGCTGGTTAGTAGGGCTTGCTTCCAGTTGCTGTTCTCTCCTATACTGTTCAGCTTGAAGAGAGAGCGATTTTATTTGGCCCCACGTCACTGGGGGATTGCGATGTCCCCGCTTACGAATCCTGGGGGGGCTGGACGTCACATCGTGGGTGATCTGGAGTTGGTGGTTGAATTGAGGCAATGGATCCGGAAGAACCTGTCGCCACGCCATGGTGCAGCCGAATCCAACGTGCAGGAACCCACCGAGCACCCTGTGGAGTAGAAACTGCAGCGTAACCCTTACCCCATGTAATTAATTTCACTGGTTCACTCCACTCATTGGAGGGTAGAATTTTATAGCGCACCAGTGGAGCTGGAAGAATTTCCTTTTGCTGGAAATGCTTTTGAAGACGTGTGTAAGATTGGTGATCCTGTATGGAGATATTCAAATGATTAAGAGTGAAAAGCACACTTGACAACCAACTTTCCTTTTCTGAAAGTGAGTTTGGAATGCCTGCTTTCTTTTCCTGCCTGATCAGTGCAGTTTTCAGGGTACGATGAGAGCGTTCAACTATAGCTTGACCTTGAGAATTATAAGGGATGCCAAACAGATGATGAATATCCCAAGTTTCACAAAATTTTGCAAAGCCTTTTGCAGAATACGCTGGGGCATTGTCAGTTTTTATAGAATGAGGCTTGCCCATAACTGACATTGCACGAACAAGATGATTGCAAACATGTTTTACTTGCTCTCCTCTTTGAGGCGTAACCCAAAGGTAGCCAGAGTATGTGTCGACAGAGACATGTAGAAACTTCCAGGGTGAAAAAGGGGCAAAATGAGTTACATCCATTTGCCACAACTGATTTGCTTCCAGTCCACGGGGATTAACCCCAGGGCTGGGATGGCCAATCTGATTGGAGCATTGAGGACACTGCTGAATAATTGCACGCGCCTCTTCCAATGAAATTTGAAATTGGCGGCTAAGGGCTTTTGCATTCTGATGATGAAAAGCATGACTTTCTATAGGAGAGACAGGCAAAATTTTTAGCAAGGAATCTGCTTTTGCATTTCCATCTGAAATGAAACCTGGAAAAGGTTGGTGAGAGCGAATGTGCACTACAAAGAGTGGGTGAGAACGATTAGAAAGAAGCAGTTGCAAAGACAGGAAAAGACTCAACAAGTTATCATCTAATAAAGGACTTACATAACTGCCTTGCATTCTACATATGACGTTTGAAACATATAAGCTGTCAACAATCAAGTTAATTGGTTGTGAGGAAAAATAATGCAGAGCTTTTACAGCAGCTGCAAGTTCAGAACGCTGAGCAGACTTTTGTGGGAGAGTGTACAGGCTATGCCACTCCTCATTCTGTTGCCAAGCAACAACTCCTCTAGAAGGAGCCCCGTCAGTGAAAACAGTCAGGGCATTCAAAGGAACAGGGGAAATGATAGAAGAGAAAGACATAGGGAATTGCTTGCTCATTTGCAGGCGCGTATCGGGTGGAATATGACAATCCACCTGACCCACAAAATCAGCGAACGCACACTGTAAATCCATGCTAGTGGAAAGAGCTGTTTCCCATTGTTCTAAAGGCATAGGGACAATAATTTGATTACAATCAACACCAAAAAGATGCTTACAACGTCGTCGTCCCTTGCTAATGAGCTGAGCAAGGAGATCCACTAAAGGGTTTACTGTGTTTCTTGGTGCATGATGTAAATAAAGCCATTCTAGTATATGAACTTTTGATGGACCTTTCTGAATAATTGCAGCAAAAGGTTGTACAGAATCCGTCATTATGACCAAATCAGGCATAACATTAGGAATCGCTCGATCCACCCAATGAATACGCATGAGTGCTTTCAACTCTGCAACAGTTTTGAGTTGATCAGAGTTCAAGGTGATTTGCTCACCTGGAGATTGATGGCCTTTTAAGGCTGAAAACAGTGGCCTTAGCACTTCAAGAGGGATTTTAAAATAAGGCCTTATCCAATTAATGTTTCCCAGCAATTGTTGCAGTTGTACATATTTCATTGTTTTTGAAACATGAAGTTCTGGGATTATTGGAATAGAATAACTAGCTATCATTTTATGTCCTAGATACTGAAAGGGGGGAGATTCCTGGACTTTCTCTGGAGCAATTTTTAAACCATACAAAGACAAACTGGTTATTAAATCATGTTTCCAATTAGGGGGAAGGACTGGAGAATAAAAAAGAATATCGTCCGTATAATGCTGAATCTTAAGATGTGGGTACTTAAGACGAAAGGATTGAAGTGCCTTATCCACAAAATATTGGCACATAGTGGGGGAATTTATCATTCCTTGTGGCAGAACCTTCCAGTGATATCTTTTAGATGGTGTACAATTATTTAATTCTGGAATTGTAAAAGCAAAAAATTTGCGATCCTTTTCATGCAGGGGAATAGAGAAGAAGCAATCCTGCAGATCTATTATAGCCAATTGATATGAATGTGGAATCATATTTGGATTAGGCATACCACATTGCAAAGGCCCCATGGGTTCAATAATACTATTTATGGACCTCAGATCGTGCAAAAATCTATATTTCCCATTTTTCTTCTTAATTACGAAGACTGGGCTATTGAAAGGGCTGACAGAAGGTTCTATATGGTCAGCTAATAATTGCTGATCGACCAATTGTCTCAAAGCAATCAATTTCTCTGTAGTAAGAGGCCATTGAGGAATCCATATAGGATCAGTGGACTTCCAAGTAAGTGGAAGCACAAACTTATTCATCTATTTGAATCGTTGCTTGTAATTGTTGCAACAAATCTCTTCCCCACAAATTAAGATGAATTTTGAGCACACAGGGCTGAATATATGCAATAACTTCAGAGCTATCAGGCAAAGAGACAGGCAGCCATTGTGCGCTTTTGCAAGAAGTCTGATTACCTCCCACGCCCCACACTTCAGGAGAAGTTTCAAGCGGCCAATTTTGTTCCCAAAAATTATTCGAAATGACCGAAACATCCGCACCAGTGTCTATCAGACCCTCTAATATTTTTCCATTGATTTTATACTTACGAAGGAGTTTCTCTCTTCCAATACGTTGGGTCACAGCTAGAAGCTGAGGGGAAAAAGATAAAGAGGGCTTGTGCAGATTAGTGTCAATTGCATAAACAACATCAGGTGGTGAAGGCAGCATCACCAAATGAGCAAAGGATTCACCCTTTGTTAACTGCATGGGCATATGGCTCCAAAATTGAACCATAATTGTGCCCACATAGTCAGGAGGCAAGGCACCTGGGATGACATGAATGCCTTGTTTTGCAGCAGAAAATTTAGGTAAAATTAAACCTGTGATATTAGAAGGAAGTGGACCTGCCATTTGGCTGGCCATGATTATGATTTCACCAGGCAATGCAGTGTTTTTGGTCTCTTGATTAATCAAATCAATGGCAAATTCAGAAGGCATATTTTTAGTAACTTTTGCAGCAGCAGAAACTAAAGGCTGACATCTCTCTATTCTTTGGGGCCCGAGAGTCTGGGCCCACTGAAGTTTCCCTGTGACCTACATTGATTCGCCCAATGATAGCCTTTCCCACACTTTGGACATTTTTTGGAAGGTCTGGTCGTGGTATTTGCATTATTATTCTTCTGTGCAGTCCCACCTTGGGCCTTGCACTGTTTTGCAAAATGACCAGGCCGGTGACAATTATAACAGTTTCCTGTTTGTATCACGGAAGCGTGAAGTGCATTGGCAAACAAAGACATTGTGTGAGATTGACTCCCTACTTCCGAACACGCTTTTATCAAATCTGCAAGGGAATATGTTGAACGGCTTACGATTGATTGCAGCATTTTTCTGCAATCTGTGTTCGAGTTCTCATATGCCAATTTTTTTAGCAACTCACTTTGAGCCGTTTCATTATCAATCTGTCTACAGATAGATTCCTTCAATCTGTCCACAAATTGATGGTATGGCTCTGTATTCTGCTGTTTAACATTTACAAAAGAACTCAGTGGCTGTCCTGAGACAGGAATTTTACGAAATGCACGCTGCACGCAAGTTGCAGTGCGCTGAAGGTGTGAAGGTGACAACACGGCTTGGGCAGCCAGGGTCTCAAAAGGAGGAGCGCCGAAAAGCTGGCTTGCTGTATGCGTTGGATCAGCCAGAGCGATGGCGGCATGTTTAAATTCATTTTCAAAAACTAAAAATTGCGCTGGAGATAACATCATCCTCATTAAATCTTTCCAGTCAATCGGAATCATTGTAAAAGAGGTAGATATGCCCTCTAAAATTCCCATTACATAAGAAGATTTGAGACCTGAATCACTAATGGCTTTCCTGAGATCTTTCATGACAGCATAAGGCAATTTTTCATGATAAACTTGTAATTGCTGACCTCCAGGAGCATTTTGATAAGTGAGAGGAAAAATTAATGGCATTTCACCAGCCCATGCAGCTGTTTCTTCCAATGAAAAAAGCCCATCCTGCTTAGCCTGTAAAAGCCCAGCACGGACGGCTCCATATTGTTTTGGCAAAGCAGCATGGTCTAGAGACAAAGAGGAAGGGACAAAGGCATGCTGATTTGCTTGTTCAGGCAGAGAAGGGGGGCCGAGGGGGATGGGGGGGGAATTTGTAAACTGAGAAGGAGCAGCAGCAGAAAAAACAGCAGGCTGAGCCACAACTTTTACAGCAGGGAGAGGGGGAGGGGTCTCAGAAAGCTGAGACGAAACTGGAGCAAGGGAAGGAGAAAAGGGAGGGGGATTTTGGCTAGGTGATGAAGGGGACAAAGGGGGCAAAATCAGGGGATATGGCGGGGGGGAAGTGATTTCTTCAGTTACCAGCAGTGAAGAAATTGAAAGAGAAGATTGTTCTAATTTCGCTATGGCGGTAGCACACTTTTGCCACGTGAGTAGGCAGCTGATTTGCGCACGTGGTTCACAAAATAAAATTTTGCCGATTTTCTCCCATGTGCTAATTTGCAATGTACCTTCTGCTTGATAAAAAGGACATTGATGATTTATTTCCTGCAGCAGCTGTTCAATCTCTTTTAGAGAAATTTGGACTTTATCTATTGTCTGTCTTACTAACGAAAGAAGCTCTTTCGCATGAGCCTTTTGCACCTTACTTAAATCCCCTCCCATACTAACGAATTAAGCGCTTTAGACCTTTTCCCAGTCGGATTAGTATGAGGAATGCTTTTGGCTCTAAAGGGATCTCTATTGGGATCTCTATTGGGATCTGATTACTTACCCTTCTTCAGGATCACGTCGGGGTCACCAGATGTGGATTTTGGGGGTTTGTAGAGATGAATAAAAACAGACAACGAGATGTTTTCTTTCAGAGAGCTTGCGTGTGTGCCAGATGAAAAGTGGGAGAGAGAGAGAGATTCTTTCTCTAGCCTCACAGCATCTCCTTTTATTCAAAGTTACAACAAGCATGGCCACGAATGTGCCAGTGGCTGATTGGCTCAATACAAGACAAAGAAACTGAAATCCTATTGGCTCATTTGTATGTAAGGCGGGCTTACATAGCTCCATAGATCTTTGGCACATGAAAGACAGAATGTCAGAGCTGTATTTAGACAGGCATATAAGCTCTTAATCCACCTATGACTAAGATTGATAATGTTATGACTAAGGTGTTTACTAATGTTTAGATTGTTATATAAACTCACACAATTAATTATACATTGAGGATTAACACATCATTGTGATTTACACATCATTGTGAACTAAAGGTGAACTAAAGAGAAAAAAGTGTGGTATGCAAAGAATGATATACAGAAAGATCTGTGCCAGGCACAGACCTTTAGCCTTGTGCGTGAAAGAGAGGGAGAGAAGCGTGATTGATTATAAACAGGTCTTATAGTCTGTTTTAGAAGCAAAGGGAAGATAGAAATAATTCCCAAAAATGCAGGAGGAAAGGAATATTTTACTATACTAGGCACATAGAAATAACATGTCTACACTTCCAAATGTTGCTGTACTACAACTCAACAACTTTCACTTTTTGAAATATGGCAGCCCTAACTACAATATCCCTGGACCATTGGTCGTGCTGCTTTGGGCTGATGGGAACTGGAGTCCAATAACATCTGCAGGGCAACAGCTTCTTCAACCCCATAGTCGCCTTTGACTGGACATAACCATCCAGGGGTCCTTTACCTTTTTTACCTCATAAATTACGAAGGGAAATGGCTAGATTGGGGCTTTCAGAAGTATTGCACCAAAAAAATAAAGTGTGGTCGGAGGACATGCTTTGTTTGATCACAGTAGGGAGGCCTCTTTTTCAGCCTCTTAACAAATGTTAACATCATGAGTGTGCTGGTCCCATGGGTTACCCGAGAGGCGAGGTCCAAGTCCGGTCCGTGGTCAAAGGTGCAACGTGGAGGCAGTCTGTAGTAGCTGAAGCTGGGTGCAGGGCAGGGAGTCGGCTGAAGTCAGGAGCAGGCTTGCAAGCAGGGAGCCAGGGCGGATCAGGAGCTCAGGCAGGAAAGCAGGACAGGGTTCAGGCAGGAACTAGCAACCAACAATGTTGTTCCCGCAACTTGGGACTGGGGCTGGCTGGCTTTTATCTGCCCTGAGGCATAGGGCGGCCCCGATCCTCTGGTGACTCGCTTCTCCTGGCCTGGAGGCGAGCACTCCTCCTGCAGGAACTTAGTTCCCTCTGCCTCTCTGCCCTGAGCCTCTGTAGCTCAGGAGAGGCTGGAGGGTTACCAGACCCAGAGGCAACCTCAGCTTCCTCTGACGGGGCTGAGAGTGGAGCACCTGCAGGCAATGGGTCCTCCATCCCCTCAGCTGGTGCCTGCACCTGAGGATCCAGCACAGGTGAGGACCCTTCAGGCTCAAGCCCCAGCCCCGGCTCAGCTGGTTATGGAGGCGAAGAATCCTGTGCAGGCTGGGATTCCTCAGGTTCAGCCTCCAAGTCCGAATCCCAGGCCATCACAATGAAATTGGACAGCTCCCACAAGACAAAAGGAAGAGAAACAGGAAGTTGCCTTATAGTGAGTCAGGCCATTGGTCCAATTCATTGACTGTCTCCATTGACCGGCAGCAGTTTCTCCAGGGTTTTGAGCAGAATTCTCCCCCTACCGGGAGATGGCAGGGATTAAATCTGGGAGCTTTTCCTACTGAGCTGCAATCTTTCCCAATCAGGAAATGTAAGCAATAAGAACAAAAAAAACCACACTCAGTAGCCCAGTCTTTAGCGCCAAAACTCCGCAAGAGGGTCAGGGAGAAGGCAAGGGAAATCCGCGAGTAAACTAGTCAATCCCGTAGGCTTCTCTTTTAGCTGTTCGGTTTAATCTGATAGGGATATTTAGGTTTTGACTAATCATGCGGAGCTCTGTGAGGCGCGCCCCATGCTGAGTTTTTAATTAAAACGTAAAGCTTAGGGAGAGAACTCCAGGAAAGAAATTCTAATTCAGGACTCTCGGGGGTATATACAAGCTAAACCTGGTTATTTTAAGTCTAACAGTATACGCGTTGGGGAAATTTGTGTGGGACAAGATTGAAGAAAGGATTTTTAGCAGCTTGATTTTTTAAAAAAAGAAGTATAAACTGTTTAAACACGTGACTCTTCAGTCCTTTGATAGCTAAATCGATCCTGCATAGTCTGCACAAACAGCAGATCGTGAGGGTGGATTGTAGCGCTTCAGACTCTGGTGGAGAAATGTGTGTGAGTGTGCTTTAAAAAAACCTTAGCTTATTGAAGAGAAAGGATATTGCTCAGCCTACTTCTTTCTAGGCTAGCTTTCTACTTGGATGGAATTTGGCTTAGTGGTGGGTTTTTACCATATGAACCCCGCTTGCAGTGAAATAGTCTGTCCTATTCTACAACATTCTGCTGCATACAAAGATCAAGCCTGCCTTAATTTCTTAATCCAGTGGAGGAGTGCATAGATAGATAGATAGATAGATAGATAGATAGATAGATAGATGATAGATAGATGATAGATAGATAGTATGGCGGATCCTCATTTTAAAATATGGCATCTCCTTACTTTGTTCTTAAACACATTTTGCAAAGCACAGCTGAAAACATAAAAATTGCATATTCTGTATTAGTTCTAGCTTTTTGATAATTGATTTTTCGTGACTGAGAAAAGATCGTGGCAAAATACATTATGTTTGCATTTATGTCAGAAATGCGCATTTTTATTTTTATAATATTTGTTAGATTTGATCGAAACTTTGTGTTGTTGTTTTTAACATGTGACTATTAGGAACATTGACTGCTCTTCTAAGAATAGCACAATAAGTACTGGTGAAAACCTACACTTATATTTCTGGAATTTGCAGTTCACCCAGTCACGCTAATTCCCAAGGTCATATGCGACTGAGGTTATTTCAGGGACTGAAATTTCTAATCTCTCAGCTACTATTCCCATCTCACTCCCCTTGGCTTTTTTTTTAAAAAAAATAAATCTTACTACCACAAAGGATTAATCTGTGTGTACTGTACTTGTAGCGGCATAGTTTTATCTTGTTTCAAGTAACTATTTCATTTTGTAATGGAAAATATTTTTAAATATATACTGATGATGGGTGGCTATTATAATATTTCATGCTTGGTTTAGGAAGTGTACTATATATACATTTACAGTGGTACCTCAGATGTCCAACGGAATCCATTCCGGAAGTCTGTTCGACTTCCAAAACGTTCAGAAACCAAAGTGCGCCTTCTGATTGGCTGCAGGAAGCTCCTGCAGCCAATCGGAAGCCCCGTCGGACGTTCGGCTTCCAAAAATAGTTTCCAAACCGGAACAGTCACTTCCAGGTTTGCGGCATTTGGGAGCCAAAACGTTTGAGAACTAAGCTGTTCGAAAACCAAGGTGTATTTGTTAAGGGGAATGTAAACTGACCGATTAATGTACATAATAACCAGCTATTGTGCATGTTCACCAGGCCTCATAGATAATGTGGACATAACCCTTCCAGGGAGGGAGAATTGTGCACATGTCCCAGTCAATATGCAGATAACACGTTTGCAGGCCCCCTTAAGCATATTCCCAGTGCTCAACTTTATCACCCTCCACACACAAAGTTAATAATAATAATTTATTATTTATACCCCGCCCATCTGGCTGAGTTTCCCAGCCACTCTGGGCGGCTTCCAATCAAGTGTTAAAAACAATACAGCATTAAATATTAAAAACTTCCCTAAACAGGGCTGCCTTCAGATGTCTTTTAAAAAGAAGATAGCTGCTTATTTTCTTCACATCTGAAGGGAGAGCATTCCACAGGGCAGGCGCCACTACCAAGAAGGCCCTCTTTCTGGTTCCCTGTAACCTCACTTCTTGCAATGAGGGAACCGCCAGAAGGCCTTCGGTGCTGGATCTCAGTGTCTGGGCAGAACGATGGGGGTGGAGACGCTCCTTCAGGTATACAGGACCAAGGCCGTTTAGGGCTTTAAAGGTCAGCACCAACACTTTGAATTGTGCTCGGAAACGTACTGGGAGCCAATGCAGATCTCTCAGGACCGGTGTTATGTGGTCCCGGCGGCCACTCCCAGTCACCAGTCTAGCTGCCGCATTCTGGATTAATTGCAGCTTCCGGGTCACCTTCAAAGGTAGCCCCACATAGAGCGCATTGTGGGAGATAACTAGAGCATGCACCACTCTGGCAAGACAGTCCGCAGGCAGGCAGGTCTCAGCCTGCGTACCAGATGGAGCTGGTAGACAGCCGCCCTGGACACAGAATTAACCTGCGCCTCCATGGACAGCTGTGAGTCCAAAAGGACTCCCAGGCTGCGCACCTGGTCCTTCAGGGGGCACAGTTACCCCATTCAAGACCAGGGAGTCCCCCACACCTGCCCGTCTCCTGTCCCGCCAAAACAGTACTTCAGTCTTGTCAGGATTCAACCTCAATCTGTTAGCCGCCATCCATCCTCCAACCGTTTCCAGGCACTCACACAGGACCTTCACTGCCTTCACTGGTTCTGATTTAAAAGAGAGGTAGAGAGGTTCTAAATTTTGTGGCGAGCACCTGTGAGCAGAATCTCTTATGTAGAAGTTCCTCCATCCCACACGAGGGATGCTGGAGCTGAGCAACAGGAGGGGGGAGGACAAGCATGTACCCACTCTCTCCTCCTGCAATCCTAGTTGTGGGGGGAGGGAGGGATGGGACTCCCCGGACAGGGCTATAGATATCATGAAGCTTGAATTGCAAATCTCTTTGTGTGTGTGGTTTGCTGGCAGATCAGAGACTACGGTTTCTTTAGCCATGGTTTGGTATGATGTCTGAACTAAGCCAGGCATGTTATAGCTGTGATAGGCAGCAGCGGGAAGACAGTTTAAGAGGTGTAGGATGAGGGAAGCTGCGTTCGTGGGACCGGAGCGTTCTGCTTTCTATTTTGATGCATTAAAAAATGTACACTTGGAAAATAGCATGATTGGGAAAAAGAGCATGATGAGGCTAAGCAATCTTCTGTTCTAGTTCTGATTTGTGAACTTCAGGTGCTGTAATTTTGACAAAATATTTATCTGGAAATCCTTGCAGAGTGGATGATGATATAAGGAAACAGACTGAGAAACAAAACTGTATCATTTAGGCTCCATCTTACTGCTACCGCCGCCCACAAAAGCTTGTCAAAGGACTAGTCTATACAGTACTTGTACATGTAGAGAACTCCCCCCCCCCCCATATCACCTACATAGCTTAGCTCCTTAGTTTGAAACTACAGGCAGAACAGGAGGGAAATTAAATTAGTCATAGAGAAATAAATTTCTTTTGGGAGCTTGGCTGGCCGAGAATTTTACACTTAATTTGTCCCCAGAGATAGTTCTCCTCTCGGCTTCTCTCGGTACTATTTAAGTCCCTAGCTCATTATAAAACTCTTTTCTCCGCACCTCTTTCAGATGGGTCAATTTCTCCATCTGTTTGAAGCCCGCAACAATTTCCAGAGTTTACATCTTCTGTTTGAGGGAAATCTCCATGAACTGAAGCTATGTTGTCAGGTTATCAGTTTGAAATTCTAATTTTAGAGCCTGTAAATTCTCAGTTGTTGTTCAGGTTCTTGGTGGTCCTTTGTCACCACCTTATTCTTCCATATTCTTTCTCTCGCCTCAGGGCAGGTAGTAACCTGGGTGCAGTTCCAACTGCCCCTCAAATCTGCTGCCGCTCACACCAAACTTATTTTAAAAGCGTAGGAAGCGTCTTCCCTTTCCTTTGCCAAAATAAAGCCCCACAGTGTTTCAAATTCCACTTGCCCATGCGCTGCCTGGATCTTTTTCTCTCCTCACCACTTACAGGCCAAACAGCAGCTTTTAATGGGGTCTTGTCTGAAAAATATCACGAGGAAATGTTAGGCTCCCCCCACCTCAGCACCCCATCATAATTGAAAAAAGATCGATTCTTGTGTCAGCAAAATGGAGGCGTATAGGAATTGCTGAGACCATTGTCAGATCTATAGTGCAATGGAAGCAAGTATGGAAGCGAGTATATGCAGGTGGCACTGTGGTCTAAACCACTGAGCCTCTTGGGCTTGCTGATCGGAAGGTTAGCGGTTCGAGTCCCCGTGATGTGGTGAGCTCCCATTGCTCTGTTCCAGCTCCTGCCCACCTAGCAGTTCGAAAGCATGCCAGTTCAAGTAGATAAATAGGTACCGCTGCGGCGGGAAGGTAGACAGCATTTCTGTGCGCTCTGGTTTCCGTCATGTTGTTCCATTGCGCCAGAAGCAGTTTAGTCCTGCTGGCCACATGACCTGGAAAGCTGACTGTGGATGAATGCCGGCTTCCTCAGTCTGAAAGCGAGATGAGCGCTGCAACCCCATAGTCAGCTTTGACTGGACTTAACCGTCCAGGGGTCCTTTACCGTTACCTATATCACTATAACTGCCAGGACTTCCCCAGAGAATTGTGGGAATTGTAGTTTAATGGTCAGAATTCTGTTAAAAATCCCTAGTCCAGACCCTGCTGCCTTGACCCTTCTGTTTTTCGTAGCATCATTCATGTTTACAGTATCTCCGTTAGCAACCATGATGTGTTCTCCAGCTCCAAACAGCACTCCTGATCCAGTTGATCCTATTGGATGACCATGATTCGCTTTCAAAAAACCCCTGATGTTTACATAGTTACGATTAAAAAAAACAAAATAAAATGCAACAGTGCGTCGTGATGGGGAGGTCTGCACTGCTTTCCACGCTTCAGCCTTGACTCATGCTGCCTCCAGAGAAGGATGAGAAAATAAAATGATGCTAGCACCATTACTGTTAATGGAATGCAAACAAACAAGAACATCTTAAGAAAAGAGGGTTGACCTCGATATGCATTGCACCAATTCAAGAGCTAACGCTCTTGGATGAACTGCGTATGTATGAAAAGTAAGAACGCAGCCCAAGGACAATAGGCGCTATGCCATTGGTTTATTGCTGGAGGTACCACTTTTTATTTTTATTAATATTTTATTAGAACAATTCCATTTATAAAAAGAGAGTGAGAAAAGTGAATGAGATTGAAAAGAAATAAATACTGTTACATTACCATATATTAATATACAGGTGTGTATATTCTTATTATCCTAATGCACATATAACCTTATATCACGTGTCCTTGTGTTTTCATTCCACTATGCGGGGATCGGGTCCTTGAACCACAAAGACTCTCCTCCTGCAAGAGAGGGGAGTGGATGTGGTCGGGAGCCGGACTCCGCCTCAAGCCTCCCACTCACCTGGCTAGCGCCCACGCCCATGGGCAGGCACCCAACCAGGTGCCTGCGAGGGGGCGTGTATAGCAGCCTAAATTGCTGGGGCGCCAGCCTCCCGGCCTCACTTTTCGCCATCCCGTCACGATTCACCCACCCTCCACTCCCTTAGAGCTCAGGGTCTCAGTTTTCTTTTGGCCTTGCTATGGACCTTAGGTTGGTCGCCCTGGTTGTCCGGGGCCTGGTAGGAATTTTTCCATTTGGCATTAGGCTTTTTGGTTTTTTCACCTACCTCGTAGCAATCGCCACAACTTTCGTGGTATTGGTGGGTAGGTTAGGCATTGGAATAATGTGTTGTGGTGTGTCGAAGGGCTAGGTGTGGCCATCGCCTACGCCTTCAATTTTTGGGTATTCCGTTAAAGGAATCCGGCGGTCGTGTATTCTGTCCGATGCCTGCTTGGCGGGAGGCCATGGCATGACCCTCGGTGACATCAGGGGAGAGCCTATAGTTGGATTAGCATCAACAGGCTCCACCTACTGGTGAATAAACCCCCCTGTTTTAGACTCACCCCTCTCTGAGGGGCTGGAGTCAGCTGACGTAATCCAATGCCTAAGCCAATACCTTTTCACTTGCTGTAATCAATAAAGTTGTGGCCTTTTCTTGCCCATTAACCTTATATCACGTGTCCTTGTGTTTTCATTCCACTATGCGGGGATCGGGTCCTCGAACCACAATGTTGTCATGTCAAGCCATTGATTAAGGGGAATCGTATCTCTATTCTTCCTTAATGATGGCCCTACCTCTGTGGCAGACTTCACATGTTACGTTAAGTGCTGTTACCACTGGAAAAAAGGGTATCGGGAATAATTGGCTTTTTAAAATCCCATGCATTTTTATACGGCCCTTCATTGTATCAGATGTCAGGGTGGTGTGTACAGCTTGAGAGAAATACCACCAGCAGCCCAAACAGGAAAACAGCTGTTAAAGCTTTGAGACAGACTAAAACTTGTCCAGTTCTTAGCATAGCAGGTATGTTAGCTGAATATATGAATTTGGGATGGGAGGAGATAAAAACTACCACAGGGGTTCTCCTCACCTGTCACAGTCAGTTGGTGACCCACAAGATAATTCTGTCTGCTTCCCAAGTTTGTCATTTATGCAGCTAATCAGGAACTCTTGGGTGTGGGGCTCCACTTCCACCTATTTATGAGCAGTGATAACAAAACTGAGAAGTGTCTAGGAGTGGTCAGAACTCTCACAATCCTTTCTGATTGTTTTTCTTTTTTTAATCATTCTGCTAACTTACAAAGCGTGATGCTCCAGTCCTTCCTGATTCGCAAGTGCACAAGTCTGTACATTTTCTTAGCTGTGGGTGGGATGGAATAAGATTAAATAAAACATAAGCAGTGCATAACTCTTGCACACAGCAGCTTGCAAGCCTAAGTTACCTTGCTTTCTCCTTTCCATATGCTGTCCCATATGCTTTTAATTTTATTTTTTTGCTGCTCTTGTGCCTAGAAATATCTTTAACTAAATTTCAAGTTAAAAAATAAAATAAATGAGCAAATGATATAATTACTCCAACTGCAAAGAGGAAGCATAATTTCCTTAGCATTATTTCAGTGCGCCAAATTCAAAGGAAACTCTTTAAACCCCACCCGATAAACCAAGCTCATGGATTGTCTGGGGGCAAAATAAACCAGGCAATCCATGAGCAGTAAGCCATAGAACAAATCTTGGCTACAGAATGTGGCTGCTTTGTTCCTTCTCCAGTCCTGCTGTTGCCACGCTGCTAGAAGCTAAGCCATGGTTTGGTTTAGCATTACATCCAAACCCAGACTTATTGCTTATGTCACTCCAGCCAATGAGTCTGAGTTTGGATGTAATGCTAGGCCATGCCATGGCCTAGCTTATAGCAGCACAGCAGTAGTAGGACTGGAGGAGCGGGAAAAGCAGTCACAATTTTCTCTCCAGGAGCCAGCATGTTTGCCCCATGGTTTGGCTTAGAATTCCATCAAATCCTGGATGAGGTACACCCAGGCAGCTTGTTTGCTTCGTAAGAATTTGAGTCCTGGTCTTCCCAGGCCTTTTAATCCCTATAGCAGGGGTCTGCAACCCGCGGCTCCGGAGCCGCATGTGGCTCTTTTACACCTTTGCCGTGGCTCCGGGGCAGATACTAGCGAGGGGAGGAGGCGCATTGTGCGCCCCAACACTCCCCACTGTCGCGGGCGCTGTACTGGCTGTGACGTCGCATGGGGGCGGTGCATGCGTTAGTCACGCACTCTCCCGACGTCACCTTCCCGCCTGCCCGCTACATTGTAAGGGGCATGTACGCTGGTCACTGCATTGAAAGGGGGCATGTACGCTGGTCACTGTTTTGAAGGGGAATGAAGAACACACACACACAAAAACGTAACTTGTTAATTTAACGTTTATTTCTATGAGGAGGAGTAATTCTGAGGGGTCAAACAAAGAAATAATAAAAAGGTGACAAAAAAGTTATTTTTATAAAGGTGAGTTTTGCGGCTCCCAGTTTTTTCCCCTTCGGAAACGGGTCCAAGTGGCTCTTTTTGTCTTAAAGGTTGCAGACCTCTGCCCTATAGCATGCCAGTTTTCCAAGGTTTTAGACTCTTTACTTATTATTCTTTATTCACTGTATTCTTTATTTTCTGTTAGCTGTTTCTTTGTTTTGGCCGTTTACCATCATTTTGCTTCTGCTGCTTGCTTCTGTTGGTGGAGTGCAATATTGTTGGTAGATAAGTCATTATTTGTTAAAAAATATATACAGTCATACCTCATGTTATGTCCGCTTCATGTTAACGTTCTTTCAGGTTACGTCCCGCGGTGACCTGGAAGTACTGAAAGGGTTACTTCTGGGTTTCGCTGCTCGCACATGCACAGAAGCACAAAATTATGTCACATGCATGCGCAGAAGCGGCGAATCACAACCCCCACTTGTGCAGAGGCGCCGCTGCGGGTTGCGTTCTTTCCATGTTGCGAACAGGCCTCCGGAACGGACCCCGTTCGCAACCAGAGGTACCACTCTATACCTTTTTCCACCTATAAGACGCCCCCATGTATAAGACACCCCCTATTGGGGGGGACTTCGATTTAAGAAACTGGGAAGAGATCTATCCGTGTATAAGACACCCCCCAAATTTTGGACATCGTTTTTTAGGGGGGAAACCTAGTCTTATACACGGAAAAATACAGTAGTTACAGTAGATGCGGTAGCATGTTTGACTTTGCCACCTATTGCCCTAAGTAATTTCTCATTTGGTAAGTGTGCATGTCCCTTTTCCATGTCGGATGCCAAACATCTGCACAGCATGTACACAAAACTCTTGAGCAAATGGGAGCAGGCTCCTTCTGTAGCAAGTGGGGATAGGATACCCTCCTATCCTAGCCCTCTTTGAATGCTTATGGAAGTCAGTTTGCATTTCAAACTGGATGCCATGCTGGCAGTGCTGCACTTCCCCAGAATATCAAAGCCACCCGTGACTCGTTTTAATAATTAATTATGAATTTAGCAAATAGCAAATCAAATGACTCAAGGGACAGAAATATTCCGGTTGTTGCTGTCGACGTTAAAGTTAAGGTGATTGCAATTTCTCTTAATATTTCTAGTGGTGCTTTGCTTTTAAATAAATGATGTGGCAGCTTATAATGCTTGGCACTTCAGTTTTATTGTAAAAGTGGATGTGAAAGCTGCTGTGGTGCTCTGTGGCAGTTGTGTTGGGAGAGAGAGGTTCGAATCCCCACTGAGCCTCAATGTTTCTTGTCTGGCTTGGGCAAACCCACATTGTCGGATATCCCATGGAGCCTGCTAGGGAGGTGAAATGCCACATCTAGTATCCCGAGCTTCTTGGAGTAAGGGAACAGTGGCTCGGCTGTATCCCTCCAGATGTTGTTTGACCACAACTTCCACCAGCCCCAGCCGACATCAACATCTGGAAGGCCACGGAAGAACCACCTGCTGGAGTAAGGCCTGGGTAAAAACGTAAGAAATAAATAGGAAACAAATTGCAAATAGCTTCCTGTGCTGTGCCAGGAAAAAACAAGACAGATGCTAGCTCTGGTGCTCATAAAAGAACCCAAGAAAACTCACTTTGATTTTCTGAAACAATCGTTTTATCTAGAGAACGGTATTATTCTTAGGCTAGGCTTCAGCTCATCTGGTCGAAAGTCAGGTGTGGTATATTATCGGACTACAGTGGTACCTTGGTTCTCAAATGTAATCCGTTCCGGACGTCTGTTCCAAAACCAAAGCGTTCCAAAACCAAGGCATGCTTTCCCATAGAAAGTAATGCAAAATGGATTAATCCGTTCCAGACTTTTAAAACAACCCCTAAAACAGCATTTTATCGTGAATTTTACTATCTAACGAAACCATTGATCCATATAATGAAAGCAGTAATCAATGTACTGTACTATAAAATAAATAAAACAGTATTGTAGATGATAAAAATTAAAATTAATTTTCTTTCTTACCTGGACTGATGATAGTCATTGTTTGGATGGGGGGCTTTTATCCATTTCTGCAGTCAATCAATCAATCAATCAATCAAGCCATCTATCAATCAAATCAATCAGTAGCAGAACTGGGATGCACACAGTCACAAAAACAAATTAACTGGAAAAGCCTCAAAACAAAAAACGCAAAATAAACAAAAGCACCAAATACAAGCTCCAAATATCACCTCAGAACACTGCAATCGGAAACAGAAGGCTTGAATTACAATGGGAAGGAGGCAACTTAGCAGTACAACAGGAAACATAGGGGGACTCAAAACGGAGCAAGTTTGGCTTCTGGGGAAAAAGTTCAAAAACTGGAATACCTTCTTCCGGTTTTGCAGCGTTCGGGTTCCAGGTTGTTTGTGAACTAAGCTGTTCAAAAATTGAGGTATCACTGTATGTTTTTTATTTGTTTGTTCTCTTAGCCCTGCACTTGTGGTGTCAGCTGATCAGCGGGAGGGTGGGGTTCAATCCCACATTGGCTGCGGGTCCCTGCAGCCGATGCAGTAGGATACAGCCCCCATTTATCAGCCGACGAGTGGGGATTAAATTCTGCTCGGGGAACAGGCACATGTGTAAGACGCAGGCTTTGTTTTCACACTTCCTGCAGTGGCAGCAGCAAATGAAGGGGAGAAAGAATCTTCTATATTCTCCATAGTAGGGTTGGAATGTATCTGATTGGTAGGATGGTTGTCTACCCAATGTTGAGCATGCTTATTCTCCATTTGTGCTAGCATTCATGTGGATTTCTAATACCGACATTGTGGGATGGGCAGCGGTGCTTAACCTGAGTGCACATTACCCAGCAGCGGAAATGCTGTATTTTCTTCATTGGTGCCTTCAGACAGCGCCCACCTCCCTGCCACTCTGCCCCTCCCATTCTAACTTCTGGTAAGCCCCAACGGAGCAGAGACATCGCCTTGCCAACAAAGGTCCGTATAGTTAAAGCTATGGTTTTCCCAGTAGTGATGTATGGAAGTGAGAGCTGGACCATAAAGAAGGCTGATTGCCAAAGAATTGGTGCTTTTGAATTATGGTGCTGGAGGAGACTCTTGAGAGTCCCATGGACTGCAAGAAGATCAAACCTATCCATTCTTAAGGAAATCAGCCCTGAGTGCTCACTGGAAAGACAGATCCTGAAGCTGAGCCTCCAATACTTTGGCCACCTCATGAGAAGGGAAGACTCCCTGGAAAAGACCCTGATGTTGGGAAAGATGAAGGGCACAAGGAGAAGGAGACGACAGAGGACGAGATGGTTGGACAGTGTTCTCGAAGCTACCAGCGTGAGTTTGACCAAACTGCGGGAGGCAGTGAAAGACAGGAGTGCCTGGCATGCTCTGGTCCCTGGGGTCACGAAGAGTCGGACACGACTAAATGACTAAACAACAACAACAAGCCCCATTGGCCTCCCCTGCCATCTGTTACCTTGCATTTCAGTCTAGATAAGGGAGTTCACATATGCAACGTGGAAATCTTGTGCGTCCTGATGCCTGGTAAACGAATTAGGTACAGAACAGACCCATAAAAGCTGAGCTTCCTTTGGCTTTTTTAAAGAAAGCCGGGGGGGGGGGCGACAAGCAAGTTGGGAAAGTGGGTCTCACATGAAACAGTGGGCAGGCATGTGCTCTGCCACTCCTGCTATTTAATGGTATCTTCAAAGGGATTGTAAAACAGGGAAGATCTTCTTTGCTTCCAGCCACTACAGATCCCATGACACGTTTGCTGCAAGAGCAGAAATTATTTCTCTCCTCCCACTCCCCTCTCGTGGCCAGAACTAATTTCTGTTTGGATAACTTGCTCTGACAAAGCCAACATCTCCCCGGCAATCTCAGCCGGTTACAGTATTCCGCCGAATCTCCTGCCCCTAGAATTGTGCAGCATTGCTAGTTGTTGTCAGTTGCTGGAAATCTGCCGAACTGAGAGGCTGTAATTCAAGACGGGAGTGAGGACATCCTTCTGTACATTCATAAGATTCTTCTGGTGTTGGGATAAAAGGTGCTAAATCTCTTTATTGTTACTATTTGAGGAAGTTGAAAGATTAACAACAACAACAACAACAACAACAACAACAACAACAACAACAACAACAACAACAACAACACTTCATGGTGCATTTTGAAAAGCTACCATTTTGGTAATTCTCTGCTTTTTTTTGTTTTTGCAAGATTGTTACATGCAATAATCGAGGCCGCGCTGATCTTCTCAACTCTTAAATGTATATTTATTTATTTAACACACATTTTCATCCTGCCTTATTTCCAAGGGTCTTGAGGCAGAATATGTTGTTTTATCATTGCAACAATCGCCCTGCAAGGTAGCTTTGGCTGAGAGAGGCTGGCCTGAAATCACACAGTAAGGGACTTGAATGAAGTTTCCCTAGCCTTAGTCCTACACTGGGATGCACTGTGGTCTAAACCACATCCATCAGTGGACCCTCTCTGACAAGAGCACCCTGGAAGTTAAGCAAGAAAGTCAAGAAGGAAGAATCAATTCTTGGGAGCTTTAGCTCTTTCTCACTTTATTCGTTTTGTTACAATGCTGTGCTGCGTTTCTCAGGATTAAGTCCCACTGTGTTCAATAGGATTTACTCCCAGGTCAGGGATGCGGGTGGTGCTGTGGTCTAAACCCCTGAGCCTCTTGGGCTTGCTGATCAGAAGGTTGGTGGTTCTACTCCCCATGACGGTGTGAACTCCTGTTGCTCTCTCCCAGCTCCTGCCAACCTAGCAGTTTGAAAGCACACCAGCGCAAGTAGATAAATAGGTATCGCTGTGGTGGGAAGGTAAACGGCATTTCTGTGCACTCTGGTTTCCTTCACGGTGTTCCATTGTGCCAGAAGCGGTTTAGTCATGGTGGCTACATGACCCAGTAAGCTTTCTGTGGACAAACGCCAGCTCCCTCAGCCTGAAAGCGAGATGAGTGCCGCAACTCCATAGTCTCCTTTGACTGGACCTAACCGTCCAGGGGTCCTTTACCTTTACCTTTTACCTAGTCCTACACTCTGACCACAGCACTGCACAAGCTCTCTGTATGGACAAGAGTTCATACAACAACACTGATGCCTTGAAGATCATCTCATGTCAACTGGACATTTGCTGTTATTCACAGAGCAGGTCTGTTTCCTTCAGCTTCAGATTTATAGCAGGAGGGGTGGGGAGCAATTAAACTAGGCAGAAGCGTGGTATGGATTGATTTAGACAGGGAGCAAAGTTGTCAGGCTGTTCAGATTTTGAAATGAATAAAAGCTGTGGGGCATTTTCTATTACTTGAGTGTTTGAGAGTGCTTATGAAAATTTTAAACTTAAAAAAAAACAATCTTGTGGTGTCTTGGCCTGAAAACATCATGAATAAAATATGGTCCCTTATTGCTAGGACACTCCTTGATTACTCGAAAGCCTGGAAGAACGTGGCAGCGGTTCATTCACTTTGTCCTTTGCTAATTGCTGTAGTAAACTTGTTGGCATCTTCGGAGGCGCAGTGTAAAACATCAGCCGTGAGGACAGTTCTTAAGAAGAGCAACTTGCAGCAAACTTTGAAATGTCAGACGTTCCAAAGCGAGCAGGGCAAGAGGAAGTGGATTTGAGCGAGAGAGTGAGTGAGTGTGTAGCCTATGCATCCTGTGCAGTGTAATTAAATAAAACCTATTTATGAGCACGAGCTCATGGCCGCTAATGGATGTTAAATGCATTAAAGCCTGACCCACTTTGTATCCGGTTTCCCCAAAACACTATTACACTGAGCAAATAGTAAATCTGAATGTGTATGGCTATTATCAATGAGTTACACATATCAAAATTCCTGAGTTTCTGCATGCAAATTATTTGCCCGAGACCATCTGTCTAAGCTAAATATATTTCAGAAGAATAAATCGCAAACAGACCTTCGAACCACAGCAGCCTTCTTTTGCAGGAAGGGAAGGGCACCTATGGTGACTACTTCTTTCCCAGCAGGGAAATTGGAAGTGAGAATCAATACATCCAAACAGTGTGATTTCTTGTATACCTATCAGTTGTTTCATAGGGGATGGACTGGGTGGGGAGAAAGAGAGAGAGAGAGAGAGAGAGAGAGAGAGAGAGAGAGAGAGAGAGAGAGACAGAGAGAAATCTATGCTGCATTGGCTGTCTAATTTGGATTGCCAATGGTAATGCAGAGCCACTCGCTTAAAAGAAAGGTAGGATGCAGAGGCAGAAACATTAGTGCTAATCTGCAGCAGAAAGACTAGATAAATCAGCAGAGCTCGCCTCTCGTACATCACCAAGGGAGAAGCTGAGTGCTACTCGACCATGTGCCTGAACAGTCACATCATTAAGAATGGAGCATGGATGCAAACTCTAAAATTCACTTTTAAGGCTGCTTGCTGGGTTGGACTGATAAGAACACTACAGTGTAAGTTTTTGAAATTTCATATAGGTGGGGGGGCGGCAGGCTCAGCTTTATTTTCTAATTGAATCTTGTTCTTTTCACTTTTGCTCTATTTGAGCTCATGCCTTCTTGATATGTAATTGGCATTGCTTGACTAACGAATCGGAGTTTTCCATTTTAACATTTCTTTGTGCTTAGCCAGAGGAGTTTGGATATTTCCCCCCACCCCCATTAATTCTCAATTTTTTAATGCTGCAAATTAGTGGGGAAAATACTTGAGAAGAAAGAGTAATGCCTCTGTGTGTGTGTGTTAGTGCACCAATGTTATAAGTGTTTTATTCTTGGCAATGCTTGCTAATGAAAGGATGCTTTCTGTAGAAAAAAAATTAGGTTCTGAAAATGTAGTATAGGTATTTTCCATACCCCCCCAAACGGAGCAGTTGTATTTAATATCACTTTTACATCTGCAACAGAAGAGAGAAGGGAGGGAAATGGCACAGGAACTATTGATTGCCAACATGAAATCTGCATTTAAGAAGTTTTTGAACAGATTTGATTTCACGCTGGTTCCTATCCTCCAAAGCAACCAGATTAGATTATCATATTTAATCACCACACAGTATGTAGCAAATAAATGCATTTGAAACTCCTCAAATATATTATCCTGCGTTAAGCTAAAACGCCGCTCTCAATAGATGTTTAAAAAACTAAGCCTGACGCTACTTTTCAGAAGAACATGATTTAATAATAGATGTGCCAAGTGCAAAGGGAAACAAATGGAGTTTTGCTGTAGAGATTCAGAGGTAGTGATTTTAGTTCAAAAATGCAATTTTTGAACCTTAAATGCTGAAATCTAAAGAGCACATGTCCTTTATGGCATTAGGAAAAGTCGTTATGATACTGTTAGTCACAGTATTCGCCATCAGAAAGAAAGAAAGAAAGAGAAAAACAGTTAGTTTATTGGATGAAGTGTTGTTTGGATAGAGAAAGTGGGTTCTAATTTCACCTCATTTAAGAATGCACTGGCTGGCTGTGTTAGCATTTTCCCAGGTTCCAGTTTTCTAGTCTGGAAAGTATGAAAGACGATCTCTATATCTGCAGGGCTGTTATAAGAATGAATGGTTGTCACCTCAGTGGTTGTCCCAGGCTGTGTCTAGAGTTTGGAGCTCCCGTGGCAGTTTGATTTAACAAATGTAGTGCTAAACAGGAAGTGTGTGTTGTGGTCGTTGGGGTCCCAGCTTCCTTATTCCTTGCACTACTGAGTTTTCGTTTACAAGCAGAAGAAACTGCTGATTTGATTTTGACAGCTCTGCAGTGCCACCCTGAAAGTGGACAGGGAGTTTTCTGGAGCCAGTAAGGTTCCACCTGGCCTTGAGTAACTCCTGATTTTGGTTTCTCCATCTAAGCATTGCGTCTTTCAGTTTAAGATGAGCTGCTCTCCTGTTCCTGGGAGAACCATCAGCTTGTGTCTTAGGTAACAGCTCTAACTTGGAAAAAAACCACACATGTTACATATATTTATTAACATACTCACTCATACCTTAAGAGTTTCCTAGGAGACCGCGTGCTTAGAGACACTGATTGATTAGGTCATCTCGGTCCAGTATCTTCCACAATAGTGGAAGGAAAGGAATTCAAAGAATATTCTCTGTACCCACAGTCTGTGTTGCGTTGCCATAAGAGTGCCTAACATCTGGAGGAGCCAGGATCAAATCTCTACTCAGTTACGAAGTGGGTCACCTAAGAGTGATCTTAGGTAGGGTTGCCATATTTCAAAAAGTGAAATTGTTGAGCTATTTTTGGCCAAAGTTGCTGAGCTTTTCTTAGCTTTGCCAAAAGTTGCTGAGTTTTTTTAAAAAGGAAAATCAGCAAAAACGACCCTGCTGACATGGGTTGCCATACATCTGGATTTTCCCAGACATTTTTGCCAATTTCTGCCCAGGCATTGCATCCGACTGCAGTGTTCAGAGTATGTCTGGGAAATTCCAGACTTATTGCAACCCTACCTTAGGCCAGACTAGCCTACTACGCAAGGTTGTTGTGAGGATAAAGAATGTGTGTTGGGGGGGGAGAAGCATGTGATCACCTTTAGCTCCTTGAGGAAAAGGTGGGATATGAAAAAAATGATAATAAATAATATGCACACACACACGTGCGGACACACACACACACACACACACACACACACTTCCACAACCACTCAGTCTCCACTTCCCCCAAGAAGTTCTAATCTGGCATATGTACGGTTACGAAATGTAATGAGTGTTTTACTTCACTGTCATGTGAGACATCAGGCTCTTCCTTGAGCCCAATTAATGTCTACTTCAATTTGGGAGGTTTGATGAAGCACTCATATGATTTGGATTGACTGGTCACGGAAATTCTGTTACAAAGTCATCGATTTTACTTGTTATTCATAAAATAACGAATGCGTTCCACATGGCGGGGACCGTTGTCTTTTCGTTTACAATACTAAATAAACTTGTTCATTCTCAAGTCTTTCTTCAGAACTGGGTTGACAAAATGAGGGTACTGCTTTCGTTTTCTGTCCCTCCTCCTTTTTTTAATGGGATGTTATCACTGAGGTCCATAATAAGACAGATGTGTTCCTGTTTGCTTCTGTCAGCGTTGCCATAAATTTGCCAGTGTTATGCATCGTGACCCTGCGCAAGTGAAGTTCAAGAGGCACTGACTGAAGACTGTTAAATCAACTACGTGGGTCAGCAGTTCAGGGTGTTAAACCAGATGGTGCCAGGAGTTCAAGTTAGGGTCAAGAGATCCTTTCCAGGGAATTGGAAGCTGAGTGTCTGGAAAAGATGTGCAAGCCTGATAGTGTGAGCAGGAGAAGCCGAGGAACAAAAACAGGCTGTAAGCAAGGACAGAGATAATGGAGAGAGAGACATTGGGTTAACAGTAGCAGAATATTGTCTCTCTTGCTGAGACAAGATTAGTCAGCCTGGGTGATTTTCAAGTACAGTCATATCTTGGATCCTGAACATCTTGGTACTTGGACGTTTTGGTTCCCGAACACCGCAAACCTGGAAGTGAGTGTTCTGGTTTATGAACTATTTTAGGAAGCCAAACATCCGATGGGGCTTCCGCGGCTTCCGATTGGCTGCAGGAGCTTCTTGCAGCCAATCAGAAGCCGCACTTTTGTTTCCGAACATTTTGGAAGTCGAACAGACTTCTGGAACGGGTTCTGTTCGACTTCCAAGGTACGGCTGTATCTTTGCGGGGAGGGGAAGTCTTTTGGAGAATATTCTGTTTTAATAGCAGGGTTGCATTCCTAGCTACAGCCCAAAAGGTTCTGAGTTCAAGGCCAGCTACTACTGAAAAGATTTATATGTGTTAATGTTATCCTGCCTGTCTAGCATATCCTGTAAAGACTGTCGCCGGAAGAATCCTTTTGTGTGGTATGCATTTCTCAACCCTGTGTGAAATATAACAGGAAAACTGGAAACGGACATTTGTCAATGTAATTCAGCATGGAGGCCGCTAGTAGGCTTCAGACACCATACTCCTGTTTGGGATGAATTTGACCACCTCCTTTTTCTGATCTAGAGACAGAGAAGAACTTTACTTTCTAAACAGTTGTGTGATTACTTTTGGCAGGGACGAAGGCAATTTGCATGTGTAAGACCAACTGCTCTGGATTGTCAGGCCCAAATTGGACATGGCAGCTGCAGACCTGCCTTCTGAAATGCAGGTCTGCTCTTGCCATGAGGAAAGCATGGCTGGGAGGATAGTCTGATGTTAAGAACCAAAGGGATGTATCCATGGGGAAGGGTAATGCCCCTCTCCAGCCCTGTAGTTTTGTTGTTGTGGTTTAGTCGTTTAGTCGTGTCCGCCTCTTCATGACCCCATGGACCAGAGCACTCCAGGCACTTCTGTCTTCCACTGCCTCCCGCAGCTTGGTCAAACTCATGCTGGGAGCTTTGCGAACACTATCCAGCCATCTCGTCCTCTGTTGTCCCCTTCTCCTTGTGCCCTCCATCTTCCCCAGCATCAGGGTCTTTTCCAGGGAGTCTTCTCTTCTCATGAGGTGGCCAAAGTATTGGAGCCTCAGCTTCAGGATCTGTCCTTCCAGTGAGCACTCAGGGCTGATTTCCTTAAGAATGGATATGTTTGATTTAGAGCCCCAATATTCTCCTCTAGCCCCCAGGATTCTATGCTGAAGTGAGATTAGTTGGGAGAAAAGGACCTGAGATGGAGGCACCAGGGTGAGAGAAGTGGTGAGCACCCCTCACCCAGCTTTGATGTGTGATGGGGCATTCAGGAGGACAGGTCTGTCACTGTCATGTATGTTGCCGAGCGCATTGTGCCTTGGGGGTGGCAGGAACAGTATGGCAAAAGAAAATGTCTGGCCTGCTTAGTTTCATTCCACGAAAATGGCTTTATGAACATAGTGCAGCTGGGGATGGCAGATGTTTCCTCCTGACATGGAAAATCTGTGGAGTCTTGTGCCCTGAAAAGGCGAAACCTTTTGTGGACTAGAGGCTACATCATCTGATGAGTGAAATGATATCCTAAGCTCGCACCAATGCCAGGTTCTCTGGATGGTCTCCCATCCATGTATTGACCAGATCCAGACCTGCCTAGCTTTAGCAAGATGCTGGCCTAATGGACTTTCAGACCATACCCTGGAGATTCATATTTTGTTCTGCTTGCCTTTGTGTGAAAATACACAATCTGCATTTTAACAAATGACACTGAAGTCAGAGGATCCGTGTCAATGCTATATTCAGTATCTCTCTCTCCCCGCCCCCCAGTTTAGACATTAGACATTCGGCTGACTGATCCTTTTGCATGGTCGAAGAGCAGGCGTGTTGCCCTCTCCTCCAAAGTTTCCTTCTTCCCATTTGATTCAGCACCACCACCACTGACTTACTACTCACCCAAAGGTTTTTTTTTACCAGCAGTCTACAATAAAAGCTAACAACAGTAAAATGCAATAAAATCAATGGGTAATGATTAACTGTGTTTTCATCACAGTTTAAACCAAGCAGTGGAAATCACTTCCATAACACCGGAATCCATTTTCTGCAGTCGAAAGCCCATCTTGAACTCAGTAGAAGTTCCCCACTCATAGGATACCCCCTCTTTTCTTGAGAAGGAAGGATCTCATGTTGTGAACCTTCACAAGAACAACCAGGGCTTGCTTTATAATGGCATATTATTGCACGTGAGAGGCGACCAGCTCTTCCACCAAGTTAAAAGATGAGCTAGCAAGGCAAGCATCTGAGCCAGGGCTATCTAAGCCAAGGTTTACTAGTGTCCTTACAGACACTTTTTTTGGTTCAGCATTCAAAGCCTTCTTTCCCTTTCTTGATAATGAGACTTCGTGTTCCCAGTGAACGCTTGCCCCCAATATACAATGACAATTATTCTTTTCCCAATTATGCTACACCCATCTGTGCAGAGGATTTCTTTTCTTCCTTTTTTTTTAAATGAAGTTTTAATAATAATGACAGAATGGTGTCTAGCACATCTCCTAGGATTAATGATGAGCTGGAAGAGTTGATGGCTGAAATGCATCCAAAGGCTATTAACACCAGTTAGTCATTAATCCTTTCTAAAGCCCCAGGCAGAGGTCGTTGCCACTGTTATTAGATGGGCATGAGACAAAAACAGGTCGGTAGTGGATTTTACCATAATGCCTGTATAAATTGATATGTTCAGTCTATATGCGTTATGGGTCATTTGAGATCAAGATTCAAGGGTTTGGGATCGTGTCTCCATAGCTACTATGGTCATGATTGCTTTTCTTTTTTTAAAAAAAACTAGTGTTCATACGTATTCATGACCATATGTCAAAAGAACTGCAAACAATATGCACAACAAAGATTTGCTTTGCTGAGAATACATTTCTAGGCTCTCCTGGAAGAAGCAGCCGCCACTGTGATAGGATTTCTAATGGGCTTACCAGCTTCTGAACTAGAACCTCAGCTGCAGCAATGAACAAATCTCCACGTTTTGTTCCATCCCTGAAAACCTTCCCTTTGGGTTCCTGCATATCAAATCTCTGTTAAAGGAAGACGTGAAACAGCAGACCAGGGCTTCGTTTCTGGGCTATTGGCAACCCCGTACATGAACGAAACTGCCGGTGTGCTAAGTTTCCTGGGTTCGTGGGGATAGGGAAGGAATATTTGGTGCCTAATACTGGTTGTGGGGCTTTTCGCCCATTCCATGATATCATTGTACTTTCATATGATGCTTGATAGCTTCTTTTATGGTTGTGCATTTTCACAGCTGTGCCCAGTATAGGGCAACAGATATCCATGAATATCAGGTGTCTGTACAGGCAAATGTAATGCAAGGAGGACCTTTGCAGAAGAGCTAAGATAACAGCACTTCTCTTGCATCTGGGGAGGTCAAAGGTTTTGGACCATTCCCTCAGGAGGGCTGAGATTACACATCTACAGCCAGACACATCCTAACCTTTCCTCCTTATCTCTGTGCAGTCGCCATTAAGCGATGTCAGTATTAATGCTGTACTGGGACTATAAGAGCTGGGGATGCTTTGATTTTTTTGCTTGTCTAAGTGAGATGCTTTTGGGGATGCCTGTATAGATTCAGGTTTATGGACGTGGCAAAACATAATCTGGAATTGCCACCAGCATCTCTGCTGACTTTGCACCTGGCTGCAGAGTGGGGTGCCTTGATAGCTGCTGCTTGCTTTAATTCTACACCCTGCATGCATGCCTTCTCCTGTACAGAGCAACACCACTCTAGTACTGCTGAATTTCTGCACTGTACAGAAAGACAGATAAAATTTTCATGTAGAAACAAAAGGGCACATTTCTGAAACGTAGCAGAGGCTTTTTAGTGGTGGTCACATTTCAGCAAATAATGAACTCAAGGTGGGCCACAAAGCCCTACATGCTGCACACAGTTTTAAAAACCTTATTGGGTTGCCACTGGACTCCTGAGAATCTCAAGGTTCATTTTTCCACCCTTCATGTATGCAGAGAAATGTGATAGAGAAACAATGAATTAGAATGGGTCTCATGAAGTTTAACTGAGAAACGGTCTAATTGACATTTTGCAAACTACTACGCAACCGGCATTGTTTTTTTGACATTCGCTCTTCTAATTTTGTGGTGCAGTTCTGCAACCAAATAATATGCACAAAGAATGCAGGAATCTGGAGAATGGAATTTAAAATTAGAAAGCAGAAAAATGGAAAGAAACCCAAGTCGACAAATTCACCCATCCGCAAGGAGGCCATGCTACTTCTTAAGTTCCTAGTTTTGGGCCCCATTAGTAACTGGTTTCCTTGTTGCTGTTAAGCGTCAATAAGCATTGTTCTAGCAGTACAGTGATTTTTCACTTGAGTATCCTTGATAGGCAAGCAGAGAAGAGATTTATTTTGTGGGGCAGGATTTGCCAAAAGCACCTGGCATTACTCCAGCTTATGTTACTGAAATATGAAATAGAGAGCCTCCAGTTCAGAGTGACTCTTTGTTGTTTGCTTAGAGCTATTTCTTAGCATAAGATATTAGCAAAGTCCTGGTCCCTTGCAAATGCTAGTCCCTTTCAAATCCTAGCCCTGCTTACCTGAATTCAGTGGGACTTACTTCTGAGTAGACATACTAGCCTTGCAGCCTTGTTCAGCAGCAAAACAGTGCTTTGGCTGTTTCAAAAGCCAATGTTATCTAAAATTTGCAGCTTTGAGCAATGTTTTCCACCAGCCTTCCAGCTAACTCTTTTTGTGCGCTTGTGGTTTGATTTACTAAGACGTATGCCAGTACATGCTCATTTGTCGTGACAGCTTCCTGCCTAGGCCATCTCCCCAAAGACCCAGCCAGACGGAATAACATTTTAATTTTTTATTCGCATCCTTCAACTCTGCTTAGCTGATAGTTGCGGTTCTCTCCGTGAATAAGGACCAATTAAAATTACTGTGTTGGCGAGCTTGGAGATATAGAGTAGGTTTGTGGGGGATTTGGTCTTGTGATTGCGTCATCATGTGCCTAGTCCACATGATGCTACCATTTTGCCTGCTTCATCCTGTGCCAAATTCTACATCGATCCACTTAACCCACATTCTCAACAATATCAGTTTGGTCATGTGAATTGCCCTGAGGGGAGAGAATCCCAGCAGTCAGTTTGAAATAGTCACAGCATTTATTTATGAGGCTTTCCTAGATTTGCAGGCATAGCGCAGAATTGATTTTAGGGCTGAACTAACTCTGTTTGCCATTTTAGAAAATGAGGGGTGGGGAGGCTTTTGAAAGTTCCTGTCATGTTTAGTCAGGCCTTCGCTATGTGCTTTTTTCCACCAGTGACAGCAAATGATGTGGGCACGCAAGTGTCACGGTGTGTCACAGTGTGATGACATGGCCTAAACATCACAGGGACAGGGTAACTAGCCTTAATCTTCATATTGATGTTAAAAGCCACACCTTTGCTTCAGTACTTTTGACATGTCACTAGCAATTCTCTTGTTTCACACTGAGGGAAAATATTTTTCTTTGAAGAGATTCCGAGTACGTTTCCGAGCACAATTCAAAGTGTTGGTGCTGACCTTTAAAGCCCTAAACGGCCTCGGTCCAGTATACCTGAAGGAGCGTCTCCACCCCCATCAGTCTGCCCGGACGCTGAGGTCCAGCGCCGAGGGCCTTCTGGCGGTTCCCTCACTGCGAGAAGCCAAGCTACAGGGAACCAGGCAGAGGGCCTTCTCGGTAGTGGCGCCCGCCCTGTGGAACACCCTTCCAGCAGATGTCAAGGCGATAAACAACTACCTGACATTCAGGAGACATCTGAAGGCAGCCCTGTTCAGGGAAGTTTTTAACGTGTGATATTTTATTGTATTTTTGGTTTTTATGGAAGCCGCCCAGAGTGGCTGGGGAGGCCCAGCCAGATGGGCGGGGTATAAATAATAAATTATTATTATTATTATTATTCTTTTTCAGATATATACATATCATTATTATTTTTAAATATATATATAAAAATCCTTCCTGGTGTGTGTTTTTTTCCAGATTCCAAAATTAGAACAAGGCAAATTTCCTCATGGGACTCTTGGTGCAAGGAGGCATTGAACTTTTGCTGCCACTATAGCCTGAAGGAGCTTTTGCCGGTGGATGGGCCTATGTTTTTCTGTGCTGTTGCCCCTTAAATTTGACTGTTTTGTGCTTTTGGCTTCTTCTTCTGCCGCTGCCGCTGCTGCAAATTGTACTGTTTTGTAAATTGTGACGCTTGTGCGTATCGTTTACTTAAGAAACCACTGAAACCAACTCCTCTGTGATGTTTGTTACGCAGTATGTCAACGTGCCAAGTTAAAGTTGTTACAGATATTGTCAAAGTTGAATCGCCTTCACTTTGAGAGTCAGTCTGTGTGTGATTAAAAATGGCAGCAACATTAAAATGTAATTTGTGTATTTATATGTATCGATGGTTCTGGTGAACTCACAGGCCCAATATTTAACATGAGTAGTAGAGTTCAGGGGGTGGGGAAACTTGCTATTATATTTTCCTGGATTTATACAGTTTCATTCTGGAAACATTTTAGAAGCCTTGCTTTCAAAACGAGAGATTAACGATCCAGTCATTTGCCGTGCAATCACAGTCACGGCCAAAAGCTACAACCCACACATCATTTTAAATGAATGGCAAAACTTTCATGATAAGTCCATGATATCGCCTGTCATTCTACTTCTTTTCCTCCCTTCCCCCCTTTCCCCTGTGAAATCAACAAGGCATTCTTAATATCGCTCATCATCCCAAATATTGGTCTAACACTTGAAAAGTGGAAGAAACAAGTAATCCTTAAAAATGCAAACACATAATAGTGTCGTAACCAAAATATTCAGGAAAAGTTGTAAAGTATAGTGGAAACAGAACATAGGGAAATGATGGATTAGTTTAGGCTTTCATATCTTAGTTGCACAGCAGAAGTGTTTGCTATACTGGAGTCCCTTCGATTGGGGCACGTTTATCAACTAAAACTGCCAAAATATATTGCAAATCTATGTAGCTGGATTTGTTTTCGCTTTTTTTGTGGTTTCACAAGAAAATCACGCCTCTGATTCCATGTATACATGGATCTAAACCTTGTTCATGTAAATATACATTTTGTTCAGAATGTCTTCGTATCTGTGTGTGTAGAACTGGGGTGGATGGGGAGAATTAATGGAAAAGTAAAAATGGACAAGGAAGTCAACGTTTCCTTAACCTTTACTTTCACTGCTAGTCGGTCACAGATTTCAGAATTGCAGGTAATGCATTACTGCATTAAAGAAGGAATAACTGTCTATGGTGTTGGTAGAAATCTATGAAAGCAGAATTGCCCTTCATTTGGGAGTAAACATCACTGCTTGGTTATTAAAATAGGGTGTTGTGCAGATATTTGGTGCCAAAGCTATATGTACCAAATAAAAATCTCTCCTCTGAAAGTGAGGTGATCGATTTGTCTCCATTGATGTGATTTGCTCTAAAATATTATCTTATATAGATGATGTGTGCATATAGAAAAGCAGTTGGACACCACACTCCGGGTAAGAGTCAACTAAAGCAGAATAAGGTGGCACTATTATTTCTCCTTGGGAAAGGAGTACGGCAAGGCTGTATATTGTCTCTCTGCTTATTTAACTTATATGCAGAATTCATCATGCGAAAGGCTGGGCTGGATGAATCCCAAGCCGGAATTAAGATTGCCCAAAGAAATATCAACAACCTCAGATATGCAGATGACACAACCTTGATGGCAGAAAGTGAGGAGGAATTAAAGAACTGATTAATGAGGGTGAAAGAGGAGAGCGCAAAATATGGTCTGAAGCTCAACATTAAAAAAACGAAGATCATGGCCACTGGTCCCATCACCTCCTGGCAAATAGAAGGGGAAGAAATGGAGGCAGTGAGAGGTTTTACTTTCTTGGGCTCCATGATCACTGCAGATGGTGACAGCAGTCACGAAATTAAAAGATGCCTGCTCCTTGGGAGAAAGGCGATGGCAAACCTAGACAGCATCTTAAAAAGCAGAGACATCACCTTACCAACAAAGGTCTGTATAGTTAAAGCCATGGTTTTCCCAGTAGTGATGTATGGAAGTGAGAGCTGGACCATAAAGAAGGCTGATCGCCGAAGAATTGATGCTTTTGAATTATGGTGCTGGAGGAGACTCTTGAGAGTCCCATGGACTGCAAGAAGACCAAACCTATCCATTCTTAAGGAAATCAGCCCTGAATGCTCACTAGAAGGGCAGATCCTGAAGCTAAGGCTCCAATACTTTGGCCACCTCATGAGAAGAGAAGACTCCCTGGAAAAGACTCTGATGCTGGGAAAGATTGAGGGCACAAGGAGAAGGGGATGACAGAGGACAAGATGGTTGGACAGTTTTCTCGAAGCTACAAACATGAGTCTGACCAAACTGTGGGAGGCAGTGGAAGACAGGAGTGCCTGGCATGCTCTAGTCCATGGGGTCACGAAGAGTCGGTCACGACTAAATGACTAAACAACAACATTATTTCTCATGATTTGGTCACTATAAATGCCCATTGTTGCCGTCTAGAACTGTGTTTGCTGTTTCAGCATTACTACTATTACTCCATTTATACCTCAACGTCTTCTAAAGAGCTCAAGGTGGCCTCATTTTATCCTCACAACCAGTGCTTTTTTTTCTATATAAAAAAAATGTTTAGGGGTAGTCATATTGAAATAGTGCCCCTCAATGAGGCCAAACAAAGATTCACAAAATGTTTAGGGGTATCCGTCCCCCCCCAAAAGCACTGCTCATAACAAACCTGTGCAGAGAGAGAGAGAGAGAGAATGACTTGCCTATTTAACCCAGAGAGCCTAGTCCAACATTTGAAGAGTTATACTACACCGACTGTCTTACATTGACAATACCATGTTGCTGACTCATTTTAAGTGAGTGGTCTACTAAGACCCTTAGTTTTTCCTCCACATGTACTACTCTCTGCCTGGGTGCCACCCACCCTATATTGGTGCATCTGGCTTTTCCTTCCTGAATGCAGTGCTTATTATTATTTATCTCCCTACTGAACTTAATTTTGCAATGTTTGATGAAATGTCACAGGGCAGTGGGACCAGAAAAGCATCTAGCTACTGAAAGCATTTATCATCTCTCCCCCCATTTTTCCACCTTGGCCAACAGCTGCTTTTCAACAAGGCACAAATATCCTATAGCTGTTGAGTCACTGCCTTAATTAGCTTTTCAGAAGCAGGTGGCCGACTGTTGCAGTAGGAGTCTTACTTTTTTTTTTTGCCAGCGTCCCTGAAATGTAACAGAGACTGGCATTTCACCTAAGGCAAGGAACCAGATCACTGCCTCTCAGGTCTCCTAATGAGAATCTGCAGGATTTGTCAAACATTGAGCAATATTTTTGAGTTGCTAGCTACCTCGCACCCCTCTTCCGTTTGAGTTGGCAGGGAAAAAACCCTGTAGCACTTGTAACTATGAAATCTTGATTCTGTTTGTAGGTTCTGTGCTGTTGCCAAGTGGTCGCTGGCTCTAGATATTGTTGTGTGTAGCCATAGTGCACATGGCCTGGTTTGCACATCATGCTCAGGCAAATCTTAGCTCAGCCAGAGGCATAACTTGGCTCCTTTGCACCCTTGGTAAGGAGCTGAATTGGTGCCGGGAGAGATCATGGATCAAAAACTCAAAAAGTTTGCTTTTCGTCGCCTTTTGTGCTCCACCAGTGACACAGCCATTGGGGTTGCTTCTGCTCCTCTCTGGCTCTCCTCCTCATCTTCCTCTTCCTCTGTTGGTCCATCTGGCTGCCTTCCTAGGTGATTTTTGTGCTCCCCCGGTTCTGCGCCCTGGCGGGGGCCAACTTACCCAATCCTTAGGTACACCCCTGAGCTCAGCACAGCAGGGAAAAGGATCATGGGGGAGCAAGCAGGCTGCAAACTCCACTCCAGAATCCCACACATTCAAACTGAGCCATGGTTTCGCTTAGTGTGATGTGATTCTCTCTCATATTGCTACCAGTTGGAAGATACTTATGTATTAGCTGTTTTCAATGTTCCCCTTACATATTTAAGCATGATAAACTACTTTAAATATAAACAATATAAGTAACATGTTGGGTAGGAAACATACACCTGTTGCATCATCATCATCATCGTTGTTGTTGTTGTTGTTGTTGTTATTATTCAAACTTGAAACAAATAATAAAATATGCTGGGCAAAACAGTATGATATCGAAGTGAAATTGATGGGCAATTGATGTAACTGTTAAGTGATCCAAAGGGGAATAAATAAATAAATTTATGAGGGTACAGAAGCACTGATCTATTTTTGATATGTTCACACATCATATCTTTGGTTTAGACAAAAAAAATCTCTCATTTCTGGTGGGTTAGAAATGGGAAGCCTTCCTAGCCATTTTGAAGGGCTTAGTCATGTGCTTTTTTAATGATGTCGTGGGCTTATCTGCATCCCTAAACCCGTGCTGGTATTCAATAACTGTCTATTGGGTTAATTATACCCTGTACAAGGGATGGCCCAGGTATGGAGAACCTGTGGTCCTCCAAATGTTGATGGACCGCAGTTTCCCGTATCATTGACCATTGGATATGCTTGCTTAGCCTGATGGAAGTTGGAGACAGGTTTCTCATCCATGTTATATATCACCATGTTGATTTTGCAAAGGAGGGTAAAGGTAAAGGGACCCCTGACTATTAGGTCCAGTCGTGGCCGTCTCTGGGGTTGCGGCGGTCATCTCTTTATTGGCCGAGGGAGCCTGCATACAGCTTCCGGGTCATGTGGCCAGCATGACTAAGCCGCTTCTGGCGAACCAGAGCAGTACCTATTTATCTACTTGCACTTTGATGTGCTTTCGAACTGCTAGGTTGGCAGGAGCAGGGACCGAGCAATGGGAGCTCACCCCGTTGCGGGGATTCGAACCGCCGACCTTCTGATTGGCAAGTCCTAGGCTCTGTGTTTTAACCCACAGCGCCACCCGCGTCCCTGCAAAGGAGTGTACAAGCTATTAAATAAATAGTTGGGGTGTTGTTGTTTTTTGCCACATTGCATAGAAAACAGCACTCCTCAGGCAGAAAGCGCTGTCTGGTGTTTTTAGGAAGCTCTAGAATGTACCTATGCAAAGTTTTACAGAATGAAGGACTTTTGTCTGCTTAAGGAGTTGTACAGCGGAAGGTTCTCGGAAGACCATCTACAGTGGTACCTCGGGTTACAGACGCTTCAGGTAACAGACTCCGCTAACCCAGAAATAGTACCTCAGGTTAAGAACTTTGCTTCAGGATGAGAACAGAAATCGTGCGGCGGCAGCGGGAGGCTCCATTAGCTAAAGTGGTACCTCAGGTTATTCCACATTGAGCTTGGAAAGCTTGCTATCATTTGCATCGTCCTATAACTTCTTTCCTCACTTTCTCGCTTCTTATTAAATGTAATCAAAGAGGCTTCAGTTAAGTCAAGCCATGCTGTTCTAAAAGCATCATTCACACAAGTGGCAAGAGGGAGATATTCTCTTCAGTACTCTAATATATAAAAAAAAATTGAGCAAATGCCAGCGCTCCATCGAAACAATGTGATTTCACAATATTTTTGCATGTGGAAATGTGCTTCATTAAATAAAACCACAGTTAAAATTAAGGCTTCTTTTGAAAGGCCATTGTATAATTGAGATTCAGCCTTAGAGGCTGATGCGACTTCTCACATGTAGATCATTAGATTCCCCTTGTGTTTCGTTGCAGACACAAAGCCAGTACTCTTCCAGTATGATTCATCATGTTTTGCTTCATGAGTTCCTTAAAAAAACAAACTTTAAACAATATTTAGACATGATGCATCAAAACCCATTACAGTGGTACCTCGGGTTAGGTACTTAATTTGTTCTGGAGGTCCGTTCTTAACCTGAAACTGTTCTTAACCTGAAGCACCACTTTAGCTAATGGGGCCTCCTGCTGTTGCCGCGCTGCCGGAGCCCGATTTCTGTTCTCATCCTGAAGCAAAGTTCTTAACCCAAGGTACTATTTCTGGGTTAGCGGAGTCTGTAACCTGAAGCGTATGTAACCCGAAGTACCACTGTAGTTAATATTGATTTCCTCGATTTATATCCCGCCTGCTCTCCAGGGAACTCAAGGTGGCACACATGGTTCCCTCCTGCCCATTTTATCCTAACAACAACCCTGTGAGGTAGGTTAGGCTAAGTGGCAGTGACTGGCCCAAGGTCCTCCAATGAGCTTCATTTGAACATGGCCGCCACCTCACCTTGCCCTGCCCTGCCCCGCCCCATCCCTGTTCCAGTGCCCCATCCCTCTCCTAGTCTGAGGCAGCATCACCCCCACTGCTGTTCTGCCAAACTCATTACACTGCTCTGTGTAGCAATGTTTTCCTCTTTGTGTTCTTAAAGGTAAGATACAGTAGGTCAAATCTATAAACCGTTGTTCTCTCTCTCTCCCACAGACAATTGCGTCGTAATTGCCGTTTTCAGCTGTTCTATGATTCCTCTGTTTTAAAGCACTTTTTCTGGTTTTCCTTAATGCAATTCACAGCTTCTCTTACTATACCACCATAGCTTCAAATCCGATAGATTGCAGGGAGAAGCAAAAAAATCCCCCACTGCAAGGCAGCAAGGGGAAAGGATTTTGTTTGGAGGATTATATAATACAGCATGAGAGAAAGCCAATATACCGTACTTTTCCATCTATAAGATGCCCCCCATCTATAAGACCCCCTCTATTTTTGGGGACTCAAATTTAAGAAAATGAAGGGAGATGGCGGAGGATTGCCCAGAGTTGTTGAGCTTTTTTTTTGGGGGGGGGGGATTGCTGAAAATTGCTCACCTGCACACATCGCTAAATCTGCCTCCCATCTGTCCAATCGGCGGCAGAAGCTACCAGTCGCTCGCCCAATCAACACCACGTATTGATGCAGCAACCAATAACACCCACAATAGCTGCTGACAGCCTCGGCAGCAACAAATCAAACGTCCATCCTATGCACTACCCATGTATAAGTCAGCCCCCACTTTCTAGCATGGTTTTAAAAGAAAGAAAAATAGTCTTATACACAGAAAAGTACTGAACTTTATTCCATTCCTGCATCACTGTAATAACAGATCCGCTTTAGAAACACTTTCTGAGAGTGGGAGCCAGGACACCTGTTGCCATGAAAGAAATAGGTGCCTGGCTCCCACTCTCAGATACACAGTGCTCAGACTCGTGGCTCAATAGTTCCCCAAGGCTTTATTCCACAAGTCGCTACATGGCTTGAACGTAGGTCAAAGATGCAGGTCACAGAAGCAGAGCTCTATGGTACATGGCTAGACCAAATCGAAGACACTTGACAGGGAAGGCGGGCACCATCATTCACATGGTTCTCATCCTGAAGGAAAGGGCTGAGCCAGCAAGCAGGCACTCATGTGGGCAGGGTAGCTTGGCCCATGCCTGTGCCTCCAATGGTGTGACCTTGCAGAATGGAGACTCCTCAACTGGTTCACGCCCTTCCCTTCTTGCCGGGACCACCTTGCTCTCAGGAGATCTGTCAGGGTCTGGCCCCATGAGCTCTTCATCTTCTGCTGTGCCATCTAACACCAGCAGGGCAGGGGTGATACCTGATGAACTGTCCCTCAGACCTTGTGGGGGGCTGGACTATATTTTGAAGGGGGAAAAAAGAATGAATTCCTGTGCCCCACAAATAACCCAGAGATGCATTTTAAATAAAAGGACACATTCTACTTATGAAAAAACATGTTGACTCCCAGACCGTCCGCGGGCTGGATTGAGAAGGCGATTGGGCCAAATCCGGCCCCCGGGCCTTAGTTTGCCAACCCATGTTTCAGAACATCTTTGGAAAGTATGAGGGAGGGATGAATCTTTCATGTGATTATTCATGTGATTATATATTGGGTATGTATGTGTGTAGATATAGATGTATTATTATTATTATTATTATTATTATTATTATTATTATTATTTATACCCCGCCCATCTGGCTGGGTTTCCCCAGCCACTCTGGATGGTTTACAGCACACCTTTTTTTGGTAAAACATTAAATTTTCCTGATACAGTGTTGCCTTCAGATGCTTTCTAAAAGTCTGATACAGTCAAACCTCAGTTGTTAAACATAATCGGTTCCAGAAGACCATTCAACTTCCGAAACATTCAACAACTGAAAACTGAAAGTGGAAGCCTCAATACAGTAGGGAAACTCAAAACGGAAGCCACATAGTACGTTCAGCTTCAAAAATCGTTCAAAAACCGGAGCAGTTACTTCCTGGTTTTCGGCATTCAGGAGCTGAAACGTTCGAAAACGGGGCTGTTCGAGAACCAAGGATTGACTGTCGTGTGTTTCCTTGACATCTGATGGGAGGGCCCTCTGTCTGGTTCCCTGTGACTTCACTTCTTGCAGTGAGGGAACCGCCAGAAGGCCCTCATAGCTGGACCTCAGTGTCCAGGATGAACGATGGGGGTGGAGACGCTCCTTCAGGTACACTGGGTCGAGACTGTTTAGGGCTTTATAGGTCAGCACCAACACTTTGAATTGTGCTCGGAAACGTACCTGGAGCTGTATACTGTGGACCCTCTAGTTACATACCGCTCTGGATACGTAGCTTTTGGGTTACGAACGCGACAAACCTGGAAGTGTATACTTCTAGGTTTTGCCATACACGCATGCCCAGAAGCGCTCAATCATGCTGCACGCATGGGCAAAAGCAGTGCCTCTGCCTACGGACTTTTTGGGTTGTGGACGGACCCCCGGAACGAATTGAATTTGTATCCAGAGGGTCCACTGTAGCTAGATTATGGGCATGGTATGCATGGGTCCTTCAGATTTGGTGGGTCCCTCATTAGTAATGCCCCCTCAGATGGCATTACTCTTGGCAGCACCCTTCCCTAGGTGGACCCTTCAACATCAGTGATGGCTTCCCTTGCCCTGATGGTGGCAGACCCAGTAGCAAAACAACAGCAACAAAATGGTCCAACTGGCAAGCACTGCTGCTGCCACTCACCATTTTATCCCCCCCCCCCCATAACGGTGCTCTGGGGACCACCATGTCATGGGACCCGAAAGGCATTATGGGATATTTAAAATAGTGGGCCTAGCCTGGGCTCCAGCAGTAAGAACAGGGCCAAACCTAAGTGGCTGTAGCTGATATGCTGAGTAAACAGTAGCATGGTGGGTGATGGACCCTTCTGAGGACTTTGGCAAGTACCTGGTGTGCTAATCCCTGTTACTGGTCCTCTGTGTGTGTGAATGACATTTGATAGTTCCGTTCCTTTCATTTGTGTCTTGCCAAAGACCCCTCTCTCTTCCTATTTATTTTTTATTTATTTTGGGGGGGAGTCTAGACCAGGCATAGGTAAACTTGGCCCTCCAGATGTTTTGGGACTACAACTCCCATCATCCCTAGCTAACAGGACTAGTGGTCAGGGATGTAGTCCCAAAACATCTGGAGGGCCGAGTTTGCCTATGCCTGGTCTAGATGATTCGTCCATTCTCTCATGCAGCCTTCCACAAGGAAATATTCTTCTGAGAAGGAGAAGGACAGGAGAACTGTCTTCTGCCTCTACATACAGAGAACAAAGTGTTTGAAACAAAAAAGGGAGAGAGGAAGCCAGGAGTGACACAGGCAGTTTCAAGCTGCTCGGCAGCAATGGGGAGCACCAGCCTTTGAGTACCAGCTGGCAGAAGTGATGGGGGAGATGGTTGCTCTACACTATCTTTTGTGTGACAAAATTCATTTAGAACTGAGATCTGGACTCTAAGACCAGTTTGTTTAGGATAATAGGCAATCCTATGGTTACTTCTTTAGGACACAATTAAGGTGCACTGATTTTTGTATCGGTCATAGTTTTAGTTGCTTTTGACAACTGTTAACACTGCTAATTGATCTATACTGTTCCACCATTGATTTTCCCAAGATCTCTGCTTTTTTTACAAACTGCTTTGAAGGTGGGGTTTGTTTGGGGTTTTTTTATAGTCAAGCAGTATATAAATCTTATTTATTTATTTGTCACTTTTTACACAACAGTGTGCCAAAGCGTAGGAACAAGAAGCATTAAAACCAATTATGAAGAGGAGTTAGTTACAATTGTCCATTGTGTCAGAGTTAACCAGCATTGTATCTTGTCTACTGTCATATACAGTGGTACCTTGGTTTACAACCATAATCCATTCCTGAGGTCCGGTTGTAAACCAAAACAGGTTGTAACCCAAGGCACGCTTTCGCCAATGGGGCCTCCAAAAAACCCGGGTTGTAATCCAAAAAAAGGGACACGCACTTCCGGGTTTGACATGGTTGTCATCCAAAACGGTTGTAATCCAAAACGATTGCAAACCAAGGTACCACTGTATATTATTATAAACTTTTCTACTTGTATCCATGTATTTTATTAAGTTACTTTGCTTTTGCTCTAGTTTGGTCTAGTCCTTTGTTGACGTATAAAGCCCCAAATGGTTTAGGGAAAAAGTCTAAAGGATCGCCTTATCCTATTATGAGTCTGCCCATATACTGATATTATTATCAGATGCCAAGCTTTTGTCACCTTTTTTCTTCTGAGGTTAGACAATGGTTACAGGAACAGGGCCTTCCTGGTGTTGGTCCCCTAGAGTGTGGAATAACCTTTCTAGAGACATTTGCTTGGTACCCATTCTTGGTTCATTTCAGCACCATTTGTAAGTACTTTTAATGCACTCTGTCCTGCCCCCTTAAGATATAGTTAGTTATTTGCTACTGTTTATACTGATGCAGCATCAAGTCGTTAGTGCTTCCAAACATTTTAGAAAGAAGGGGAAGAAATGACTACAGGACTGCTAGTTTTTGTGCAATTCCTGGGCAATTTCTGTGGGGGATGTAATGTGTAGTCTGTTAAGAAATGCAGTTGATGGGTTAATTCCCCATGAGCAGAAATTACTCATTTCCCACAATGCACCTGCAGGCATCTTGTCACTTTCTTATCTCTGTTACTTGTGTAGATTTGGCAAGTAACTCTGTGTGTAAAAGGGCTCAGGTTACAACAAACTGGGTGGGTAGGAGATAGCTTTCAACAATTCCTGCAATCTGTTGGAACTGCAGATTTGAGTGAAGGCTTTTTTAAAAGGAGATCATCTGAGAAAAGAGTTGGGAAATTGCCAGGCACCAAGACTCGGAGAACACTATCAGTTATAGGACTTTGCAAGCAACTAACTGGGCTGTGGACTCTAACACAGCAAGGACTTCGAGGCAAAGAACCCTCTCTGGGTTCAGAGAGAGAAGACTTACTTGCAGCATCTGTAAATAGTGTCTATGTTGGTGATGGCTAAGTAAAGAGAACTGCAAAATGGCTGTTTTCTGTGGTGAGCTTCACTTCTTGACTGAGCTTCTGTAGCACATACATCTAAGAACCCCAAACTTTTGATATGTTAACTGGGTTAGAATCATAGAATCATAGAGTTGGAAGAGACCACAAGGACCATCGAGTCCAACCCCCTGCCAAGCAGGAAACACCATCAGAGCACTCCTGACATATGGTTGTCAAGCCTCTGCTTAAAGACCTCCAAAGTAGGAGACTCCACCACACTCCTTGGCAGCAAATTCCACTGTCGAACAGCTCTTACTGTCAGGAAGTTCTTCCTAATGTTTAGGTGGAATCTTCTTTCTTGTAGTTTGGATCCATTGCTCTGTGTCCGCTTCTCTGGAGCAGCAGAAAACAACCTTTCTCCCTCCTCTATGTGACATCCTTTTATATATTTGAACATGGCTATCATATCACCCCTTAACCTCCTCTTCTCCAGGCTAAACATGCCCAGCTCCCTTAGCCGTTCCTCATAAGACATCGTTTCCAGGCCTTTGACCATTTTGGTTGCCCTCCTCTGGACACGTTCCAGTTTGTCAGTGCCCTTCTTGAACTGTGGTGCCCAGAACTGGACACAGTACTCCAGGTGAGGTCTAACCAGAGCAGAATACAGTGGCACTATTACTTCCCTTGATCTAGATGCTATACTCCTATTGATGCAGCCCAGAACTGCATTGGCTTTTTTAGCTGCCGCGTCACACTGTTGGCTCATGTCAAGTTTGTGGTCAACCAAGACTCCTAGATCCTTTTCACATGTACTGCTCTCAAGCCAGGTGTCACCCATCTTGTATTTGTGCCTCTCATTTTTTTTGCCCAAGTGCAATACTTTACATTTCTCCCTGTTAAAATTCATCTTGTTTGTTTTTGCCCAGTTCTCTAATCTGTCAAGGTCGTTTTGAAGTGTGATCCTGTCCTCTCGGGTGTTAGGGTTCATTGTGCTTGAGATATTGTAAGGGGAATACAAGAGTTCCATCTGTGGTGGTTCAATCTGTGATGAGGGTTTCACACATGGAAGCCAGCTACCACTTGCTTTCAGTCACTGCATGATGAGCGTATAGATTTGAACGAGCCTTAAGAAAGCAGCATGCTAAGCTTAGTTCAAGACTACATTGAAATGATTAGAACTTGAGTGTGTTTAATACTTGGGAGAATCTGACCGACTGTTGACCAGTTCCAGAATTTGTGATCTCTATGTATATCTACCAAAATGCACACTGACAGTTGCTTATGACATAATCAAATAAATTTTGAAACAAGGCCAGAAAGCATGCTTCCAGTGCAATATATACGGATTAAAGGCCTTCTTTGATACAAAATTAACCAAAGAAAGGGCTTTCTCTTGTATTTAATCATAATGGAAACAGGCTTCCCTTTGTGGGATTAGCAATCAAAAAGACTGATTGAATATTAAAAAGGCATCCAGGGTTTCTTCAGCAAAGGCTGTTTTGAGAAGTATCATCTAAGGTCAGCCCTGGGCCTGATGAACACAGGATTTGCCATCGCTTTCAAAGAGAATTGGTTAGATACCTCATTTCCTTCCTGATCATGATGGCTTTAAAAGGCTAAACAGGTTTTTTTAAAAAAAAACAAACAAAAAAACTTGGCTTCTCAAGATTACAATAGTCATATATAAAATTTCAACCTTTAATACTTCCTAGAAAATAATTTCACCCCAACATTTGCAGAAATCAAGGTAAATAAAGGGGGGAAAGAAACCCTTCTTAGTATGAATATTTTTCCATTAGAAAACTTAATATCTTGGGGAAAGCAAGCAAGTATGGAATTTGAAAAGATAACAGTGAAGGATTGAAAGCACTGCGAAGGACTAGCAACCTTATGATTAGGTACACTCTAAATATTTGGAGTATGTATGTGATCACTATGGATTCAATATGAGAGAGTCTCTGAAACAAAAATAATATTTTTTTAATGAAGTGCAACAATCGGGCAGAATTGCGGTAAGGTTATTCTGGGCTAGTAATTCTGTCATAATTCATTCTGTATTCTGTCATAATTCATAAAAGAAGGTAAAAGGTAAAGGTAAAGGACCCCTGGATGGTTAAGTCCAGTCAAAGGCGACTATGGGGTTGTGGCACTCATCTCGCTTTCAGGCCGAGGGAGCCGGCGTTGGTCCACAGACAGTCATGTGGCCAGCATGACTAAACCACTTCTGGCACACGGAGGACCGTGATGAGTGCCAGGGCGCACGGAAACGCTGTTTACCTTCCTGCCGCAGTGGTACCTATTTATCAACTTGCACTGGTGTGCTTTCGAACTTCTAGGTTGGCAGGAGCTGGGACAGAACAATGGGAGCTCACCCCGTTGCAGGGATTTGAACCGCCAACCTTCCAATTGGCAAGCCCAAGGGGCTCAGTGGTTTAGACCACAATGCCACCCGTGTCCCCGATACATAAAAGAAGACCTACCTAAGACTCTGCTAGAAACAGAAACAGCAGGAGACCTTTAACATAATTGGTGGTGGTCTCACAAAGTGAAAGTTACAAGGAAACTGTTAATAATAATAACACCTCAATTAATAGGGATGCATAATCTTTTTAAAACTTAAATTATATAAATGGGTTTGTTAAACAAGTACAGTGGTACCTCTGGATGCGAATGGGATCCGTTCTGGAGCCCCATTCACATCCTGAAGCGAACGCAACCCACGTCTGCGCATGTGCGGGTCGCGATTTGCCGCTTCTGCGCATGCGCGTGATGTCATTTTGAGCGTCTGCGCATGCATGAGTGGCAGAACCTGGAAGTAACATGTTCCGTACCTCCGGGTCACCGCAGAGTGCAACCCGAAAATGCTCATCTTCAACCCGAAGTATGACTACATAAAAAACCAGTTTCATACATGATCATAGTAGCTGGAGTACATTATGCAAAAAAGGACTGGATAGACAGATGATGGCAATGCACTCATATGGCAAACAGGCTAAATATAATGGAAACCAGGTGTGCTTTTATTGGATATAGCAGAAGTAGATCAACATATCTCAATATACTGTATAGTTTTTATTATTATTTAGGGCTGAAAATTAGGAAATTAATTGCGTAAGATATGTCACATTTAATAATTCCTTTTGTTTTTCTCTGGATCATTTGCTTGTATACCCTTTCAGGAAGTTTGGAATACCTGAGTTAAATTTTGAAAGATGTATACACATCTCTCACACACAAATATGGAGGTTGTCTTCCTCATTATCACCGCCACAATGAATTACATTGGCTGCTCCGGCAACGCTATACCTTCCCATCTTATTGTGCAAAAGGCTGGGGAAGAAAGCAGATTAAAGCCCTGTGCAGGCAGCTAAATGTGGGGGGTAATCAATGTGTGGATCAGCTGTCATCCACAAAGCCCACGTCAGTATAAGCTAGATGCACAAAGGGACTGTTACCCATGTTTAGGCTCTGTGGAGAAGAGCCCACCGATGAATGGAGGCTGGGGCAAACCATTGGGCAAAAACTAGCCTTGTCTTCACACATATCCCCACATTTAGTTGTATCTACCAGGTCTTTTTAAGTATGGGGACCCCCAAATTGTCCCCATGTGTTCAGTTTCTGAAGTTTTATTGAATCTTCGGATTGGGTCTTGGATAATTGGAGAATAGGCTTCAAGGCTGATTAGAGCCTTTGTGTAGCACTTCCAGTCCAGCACTCTGTCTCACTGCTGGACCAGTCGGCCCCACAAAATGGAAAACATAAAGCAAATGCAATAACACCGTTCTATTGGGCCAACTCGAGTCATTACTCGTTTGCAATGTTGGTGGATTAGCTGTATTTTTGGAGCCTGTGTCCATAAAAAGTAGAAAAGCCTGATTAAGTTTGATGCTCTTTAGAACAAATGAGAAGCAGCTGAAGCAGACTATGTTAATTAGATAGAAACAATTAGAGCCTCGTTAAGAGTTATGGCTGGGGCCTTGGGTTGCACCGGCTTTCCAGAGACAACATAACACATTTAAAATTATACTACTAGTGAAAACGTAATGGCATAAGAATGCAAGGTATTTTCTCAATCACAAGTTACTTTGGAAGATGATCTGTGTGTTGGGAAAGGGGAAATGGGTTTTGAGTGAAGTATGTGGAACAAAAAAATCTTCCAGAACTAACTCCTCTTGTGAAAAACATCGCCCCAGCTAATGTTTTCATTGTTTAGAAGATGGAAATATATGTTCTGCTGTGAAAGTGATGTCCAAACAACTTAAAGTGTGGTTATAAGCACTCTCAACACACAGAGATTATTCAAAATGGGACGTTGCCTGATTCAGTAGTTTGGCTCTCTGTGTGTTTTCAAACCATGTTGTTGACTTCATCACTGCGAAGGATGATTTGCAATTGTTAGAGCTTGAAGAGGGATATTCTCATGCTGCTTGCACCATCCTTACAATTTCCCGCTATGTTCTGATTGCGGAATCTCTACTACAGAGATAATGGAAGAGGCAGAAAGGACGCAGCTTGACTTCTCAGGTTCTGTTTTCAGGCCTAGGCACTTAGATAATTCATCATTTGATTTATAAAGTGAGTGTTTTTAGTCAGCAGCTCATTCAGGAAAAACAAAAAGGCAGCATCTTCCTAATGTTATTTTTATAGTCACTTTTTCTTCTGACTTTACCTGCGTGTAAAGATCCTAGGACTGGTGGTGTGCTGATCTGGGGTCTTGTGAGTGACTTGAGCTATGATTTTCCAACTTTGTCGTGAAAACGGACAAATGGGACCAGATGGGCCCTTCCCCCCCCCCAACCATTTATATGTTTTTCTGTCCTCTTCTGGGACATAAATAGTGCCCAGCCATTAAGTGCTTTACGGAGTGGGTTCGTCTGGGAAACTGAGTTAGACTCTTTCTGAATTTTGAACTGGAAGACTACAGTATGGGATTTTGGTCCATAAATTAACTGAAGCAGAATAGCACTAAGCAATTTGTTGTTTGGGTCATTGTTGCTGCATTTTGTTTCCTTGGAGAAGAGTTTGTAGACCATGCACTCTTACCTTAGCATACACATCCGCTAGAAAAACCCATCTTGTAACTTGGCACAATATCATTTGAGCAGAGCACATTTTCGCCTCCTGATTTAAGCCCAAGGAGATTGTGTGCTGTGTGCACGAAGTTTTTTCAAGCATACAAGATTAATTGAAGTAAGTACTGTAAAGGAAAGGCAGGCCTTGGCAAAAGCAGGGGGCAGGGGAGAAATATCACACAAGTTGAATACTAGTAGTTGCATTGACTTTGGTCTCTTCCTGCATTTCTAGTTTCTGCCCTTCTCGTCCTTGTGCACCACCACCCTGGGTGACTTACAACAATTTAAAAGTGTATCATATATTTTAAAAATAAATAAAAATGCATATTATATCATATACAGTTGTACCTTGGTTGCCGAACGCCTTGGAACTTGTACATTTTGGCTTCCGAACGATTGAAAACCGGAAGTGAGTGCTCCGGTTTTTAAACAATTTTCGGAAGCCAAATGTCCGGTGAGGCTTCCGATTGGCTGCAGGGCACTCCTGCAGCCAATTGGAAGCTGCGCCTTGGTTTTCGAACAGTTCTGGGAGTCAAACAGACTCCCAAAATGCATTGTTCGAGAATCAAGGTACGATTGTAAAAGCAAGTTGTTGAATTAAACCGCAACATAAATGCAACCAAGGCAGAAACCATTGATAAAATTCCGATAGATAAAACAACAGGTACTTAGCATGCAAATTTCTGCCAGAATAAAGATGTGAGAAAGAGCCAGATAGGGGGCCACATGGGCGTCATGAGGCAAGATGTTCCCTGATGCTGGTACAGCCATTGTTAAGGCGCTGTCTCTTGGGATTTCCCATGCCCCATGGCTGTCACGGAAGTGTGTCTACTAATGTGGTAGAATTTTGAAGACATCTGTAACTGCATGCAACTGAGCCCAGTGGGTTAGAGCTGAGAATGCCAAGGTTGAAGGTTGGATCAGTAGATGAAGTTTTACAGTAATAATATAAATAACAAAATAGAAATGTGTTTAAAGTTAAAATATGAAGGATTTACAGACAAGTTGAGGGAAGTCGAAAAAAAGAGAAATAAGATGTAATTAAGATGTATGGAGTGTATAATTTTGTTTTGTATTTGAAAATTATATATATACACACACACACACACACACACACACAAGGTTGAAGGTTGGATCCCCGTATGGGACAGCTGCATATTCCTGCCTTGCAGGGGGTTGGACTAGATGATCCTCAGGGTCCCTTCCAACTCTAAAATTATTTGATTCTATGATATATGAAACGTAAAATTACAGTGGTGCCTCGCAAGACGAAAAGAATTCGTTCCGCGAGTCTTTTCGTCTTGCGATGTTTTTCATCTTGCGAAGCACGGTCCATCGCAACTGCGCCTCTTCAAGCGGCTTTTAAAAAAAAGCACAAGACGTTTTCGTCTTGTGAAGCAAGCCCATAGGGAAATTCGTCTAGCGAAGCAACGCAAAACCGAAAAACCCTTTCGTCTAGCGAGTTTTTCGTCTTGCAAGGCATTCGTCTTGCGGGGCACCACTGTATATACGCATTGACCTGGTTCAGATATAACACTAAACCATAGTTTAGCGTTACATGCATTCGGCTGCTGTATTTATTGATCCTCTGAAAGAGCACTGATTCATTATTTGGCTTTAAAATAAATAGCTCATGCAATGCTCTTCTTCAACAGTTCTTCCTTGAACAGAAAATGTTTCCCCCCTCTAGCTGTAGAGCATATTTAGATCCAGGCCACTGTATTTGGCATGATTGGTTAACAATTCCTCCCATAAATCTGCATCTTTCTTCCCTTTTTCTTCTTTATTGAATTTGCAAAAGAAGCAAATAAACAGATGTATACAAGTATATGAAAAACTTGGAACACATTTTAGGATAAAATTTATCTTTAAGCTGTTTTAATTATTTTTAAGTATCATAGTTTAAGTAGCCGGTACTGTTTTGTTCCTGTTTTCAGGCCTCTTTATTCCCACATTAAATACCCAGGAATTAGGATCTGGAATTAATTTTGTTTCAGAACACTACTGTCAGGTAACTTAAATAAAAAAATACTGATATCGTGATATGGGCAGTTCAGAAACCAAATCTGCAACATTTTAAGCAAGTTTGCCTTTGTTGTTTATAGTATTACTTGCGTAGCCCCATTCAGATTTGATGCAGTTACTGCAATAGTATCTACAGCATTGTAACTGCAAGTCTAGTTTAGGATTTACTATCCAATAACAAATAGCCACAAGGCAGGTCCTTTTTATGACATTCAGTTAAGTGGCATTGATCTGCCATGCGTGTTTCCCTTCACCACTCCCATACTATTTGAACTTGCCTTGGAGAAATGCTTACTAATTACTCTAATACACTGAGCAGGCAATATCTTAAATTAGAACCATGCCAGCGACTCTTCAGCAGATCTCGGAACATAATATTTTATTAATGCAAATACATTGGCTGGTTTTTCTCCTGAAACTGCAATAGGAGCCCTTCAGCAGATTTCTGGTGGCTCTGTGCAAAAATATTTGCAAGTGATGTTGCAAAAAAATTCAGAAAGTGAACGCAGTAAACAATCTGGGAGCCAAGATTTTGTCCAGCTCTTTTGATATAACATGACTAATAACTAATAAAACAAATATGCAAGACATTTATACAGCCAGTAGCAATTTTATGGAACGTGCTTCCAGTTGAGGTAAGATAGGCCTATTCCCTGCTGAACCAGTAACACCTATTGGAGATTTCGTTTATTCCATTTACTGATTTTTTTTACCTTTTTTGTATTGTATCCTTATAAAGCACTCAGAGAAAAGTGTAGTTAAACAGAATGTAAATTGTTTGAATCAATTTTTTAAAAGCTGCCCTATGTGTACACACAGCTAGAAAGTGCATTTGCTACCTCCCCAAAATGCACTTCTTTTTGGCTGAGTGTGCATACATTGTCATCTTCATTTTGTTAGTATTTCATTCATTCACGTTTGTGTAGCCATCCAACCCCTCTTTGGTGGAGACTCACCTGATAAATACCTGAGCCATTTGTTGTTCTTGACACCATTATTGTTTTACATAATTCTTCCAGTGGATTTCAGTATACAGTTTTACCTTGGTTCGTGAACGCCTTGTGAATCGAACTTTTTGGCTCCCGAATGCCGCAAACCCGGAAGTGAGTGTTCCAGTTTGCGAACATTTTTTGGAAGACGAACGTCCGATGTGGCTTCCAATTGGCTACAGTTACTGATGACTTCGTAGCTTATAAAGTAGCACTATAGTGGTACCTCGGGTTACGAACTTAATTCGTTCTGGAGGTCCGTTCTTAACTGGAAACTGTTCTTAACCTGAGGTACCACTTTAGCTAATCGGGCCTCCAGCCACCGCCGCCCGATTTCTGTTCTCATCCTGAAACAAAGTTCTTAACCTGAGGTACTATTTCTGGGTTAGTGGTGACTGTAACCTGAAGCGCCTGTAACCTGTGGTAGCACTGTATATGCATTGGCAGCTAAGAAGATCAGGAGAAAAGAACTAGATAAAATAGTGGTCAATTGCAAAGGTGATTCGGATATTTAAGCTGGCACATTTACCTGAGAACCCCTTGCTATTCTATTGTATGCAACAAATAATTCTTAGGAGATGTGATCGTGGTTTATTGTATCTGCAGTGCCTGATGTTTTTATGGTTATTGTTGCTTTTCTTTTAGTTCCCTTTGTGAATGATGCCATGGCCTTTGGCTAGTGCAATAAAGTTTGTGATGATAATGATTGGTTGTGCCCGCCCTGTGGAACGCCCGTCCTTCAGATGTGAAGGATATAAGCAGCTATCTTCTTTTTAAAAGACATTTGAAGGCAGCCCTGTTTAGGGAAGTTTTTAATATTTAATGCTGTATTGTTTTTAACACTTGATTGGAAGCCACCCAGAGTGGCTGGGGAAACTCAGCCAGATGGGCGGGGTGTAAATAATAATAATAATAATAATAATAATAATAATAATAATAATAATAATAATAATAATTATTATTATTATTATTATTGCAGGAGCTTCCTGCAGCCAATCGGAAGCCGCGCCTTGGTTTCCGAACATTATGGAAGTCAAATGGACTTCCGGAATGGATTCCGTTTGACTTCCGAGGTACCACTGTACTGATATTTCAGTCTTTGGAGAATTGCATAGATTTCACCAAAGCTTTGCTCTTTAAATGGGGGGGGGGGGGCAGAAACAGGCTCCAGTATGTGTTTGTGAACTTTAAAAGGATGGGTGGAAACAGTTACCATTAACTCCTTCTCTATACTCATTGACAATTGGAAAGGGGCATGGCTTTTTTTTTTTAAGTAATCCCTCCTCTTTATCAAAATCCTGTTTAACATTGGACTCACTACAAACTTTTCCCACTGCCTTGCAATAAAACAGCCATCCGTGGCACAAGAACAGGCAGCTTCTGAGAATATAGAGTGTAATATAACTTACTGCACCTGCACAACCTCTAGTACCGGACTTCTTGTATATCAGCAAACTTGCCGGGTAGATGTTGAAAGGAGATTGCTCACAAAGAAATGAATGGCTGCTAGCCACTGAGTACATGCCACCCATGTGTACCAGTGGCAATAATTTAACAGCTGCTCATTCCATCTGTATAGCTTGCAGGTATGGACACTTGCAAAGCATTGTGCTTTTAGAACACCCCAAACCACAGCACTTCAAAGGCTAAAGTGTGTACACAGCCCCAGTCTAAAAATAGTTAGGATGTTCAGAGCATCCTGTAAGCTTTTTCGGTTCTTTCCATTTCCCCTCTCATGTCCAGATGTTCTTGTTTTTCTTCATTTTGGGGTGGGTGGGCTGGTTGTGCGAATGCTAACGACCTTCTAACCATTGCAGACTTAGCTTTGGAACCATCCGTGGTTTGTTAAAGCAGCAGTACAGATGTAGGAGTAATAATAATTATTTCTGAAAATGAAAACGACCAGGAATTTTCACACAGGAGAAGGCAAGCATAGGCAGCGTGCGGGAGGGGGGGAATACTCCCAAAAGTACCTCACCCCCCTACTTGCCCCCCATTGCTGAACTCCTTTCATTAATATATGTTGTTGTTTTTCTTTCTCGCCCACCTAGAAATATACTTTCCCCCTTTTGTGGCTACCCATACATATTTTTTCTGATTCTGGAGATAAGGGAAAAGCAATAAAGCCTTTGGGATGTCCCCAACTGCCCAACAACAGATAGGATAGTGAGCAGTTATGACTGCACCAAGTCATAGTAGACACATTTGCCAAACACACTAATGCTTCACTTTTCCCACTTTTTCTCTTTTGTGCCCATGAGAAGGAATTCAGAAACTTCTGCTTCTGGTTTTAAGCAAGCCACAGTTCTTTGTGACATCTGAACATGGAATTGTGGTTTGTTTAAACTGTGGTTAGTGAGAACCCTCCGTGATAAGGCTGTGTTTTTTTTAATTGAAACTGTAAGCTGTTGCTCCTGCTGTTCCTTTACTGGCATGCAAAAGAGGAGGAAGAAGCATACAAGCATAAGGCTTGTAGTGCAAAACCACAGTTTCCCATTGCATCTGAACTGAGACACAGTATTGACAAGAAGGTATTGAAATATTAATTTATTTTATATGGCCAAAGTGGGATGAAAAGCCTCAAAGCCCTTTTGGGGTCTGGTTAAAATAATACTTGCAGCATCCAGGAGGCTGGAAGGTAGCTGTATTGAGGGACTCTGGTTATTTTTCACTAAAAATAGGCAGCCTTCCTTTTAAAAGCTGTTATATAACGGTCTTTGGCAAATTGCATGACTGTGGTAGAAGGAAATATAGTTATGCTGAATAGGATTTCAGACCAGCAGATAAGTAACAGAGCCCTGTGATTGATAGATCCTTTAAAAAGCATGGGGGTGAGTTTCTTTTACATCGTCGGTGCATAGAGCTTTGCAGTTTCACATACATTGGAACTTCGGGTTAAGAACTTTGTTAGCTGCCACTAACAAAGCCAGGAAGCTCTTGGATCAGGCTGTGACAAGCAAGGTGTTGGCATCTACCATGCAGATGGCGTTCACCTTTCTGACGACGGAAATGATGTTTGGTTGCCCGATAATATCGAAAGCATAAGAGGAGGGTTGCAGGTGTGAGGGTATTGGCGGCGAGCTTTGGGCTTGTGTGGTGGTTAGGCATTGGAATAGCGATGGGGGGGAGGGGAGGGGCGGCCATCCCCTGCCTCTCCATGCGTAAGGGTATTCTGTTAAAGGAATCCAGGGGTGTGGATCTCATCCGAAGCCCACGGAGGCCATGCCACGACCCCAGCGGGAACCCAGGGGGTTGATCTGCATCGGTGGGGCTCCCCCTACTGGTGGTTTACCCTTCCAGACTTCCTGCAAAGTGGGCAGGAGTCAGATACAGTCTTGATGCCACTGCCTAAGCCAGTACCGCTCACATTCTGTAACCAATAAAGTTGTGGCCTAAATTTTGTCCATTAACATTAGCCGAAATTCTGTGTCCTTGTGTCTTTATTCTCCTGGGGCTGGCTTGGGGGTCTTGAAGCGCAAGCGAAAGAACCCGAAATTGACAGGTTGCTCATCCCTAGGCATTTTGCAAGACAGAGGAGGAGTCAAAATTGCCCCTCATGCAGAGGATATCATTTTTAAGCTGGGCTACTGAGGGATACGCTTGTCAATGCATACTTTGGTTTTGTTTTTTGTTTTTGTTTTTTGCTTTAACCAGTGGTTAGGGATGGGGAGGTGGACTATGAGGGGAAGGGACTTTAATTGTTTGCACCCCCCAACACGGTCCTCATCCAAAAGCGTTTATGCGTGAGTTTGGACAGACATTCAGCTTTGAAATTAATGCTGGCAAAGCAGAGTTTATATATTTTGATTAATCATGAAAAAGAAGCTATAACGGGACTTTGGAGGGTTAAATGGAATAGTAAGCTTGTAAAATATTTAGGTGTTTTTACTGAACTCCAGTTTGGATCAATAAGGTAAAATCAATTATAACCCAGTCAAAACATTAAAAAAGATATTTACAGTGATAGGAGCAGTGTAAGCTGTCTTAGTTTGGAAAAATAGCATCAATTAAAGCGAACCTTGAATACTCTCACTCCTCCTCCTCTTTTTGCTGCTAGGCAAAAGTTTATTAGAAAAGTGGCAGAAAGTGCTTCAGTCTTCATGCACTTTGCTGATGGGTTGGGGGAAGAGCAAGGAGACCAAATGAAGGATCTGCAGAAGTTCAAACAGCAAACAGAAGCAGTGCTTCGCTGTACAGCTCAGCGTTTGACTTGGAAAGAGATTGCGTCACATCACAGCCTGGATAGGTCAGTTGCTTAGAGTGTGGTGCTGAGAATGTCAAGGTTGCAGGTTTGATCGCCACATGCGACAGGTGCATATTCCTGGGGTTGGACTAAATGATCCTCAGGATCCCTTCCATCTCTATGATTCTATGTTATGCTGGGGAGAGCATCAGCAAGTAAGCCTAAAACCAGGGTGGACAAAAATCAATGATATTTTTTTTATAAAAAAAGGATTTCTAAAATATAAATCAGTTTTTTTAAGTAAAATGCTTTTGAAGGAAAAATCTTTCTAAAGATAGCTTTCTGTTTAAGTTACATTATACAGAGGTACTCGGGTTACAGATGCTTCAGGTTACAGACGCTTCAGGTTACAGACTCCACTAACCCAGAAATAGTGCCTCAGGTTAAGAACTTTGCTTCAGGGTGAGAACAGAAATCGTGCTCCGGCAGCGTGGCAGCATCAGGAGGCCCCATTAGCTAAAGTGGTACCTCATGTTAAGAACAGTTTCAGGTTAAGAATGGACCTCCAGAACGAATTAAGTTCCTAACCTGTCAGGGAACTGCCATCGGAGCCAGGGGGAGAGGGAGGGCTCCAGAGGGATGCCGGAGAGCGTCCCGGGAGGGAGAGAAGCAGCACATCTTCTGGGGAAGGAAATCAGCGTAGCACCAGTGGAGAAGGGGGGCAGATGGGGGAATCGGCAAGGTGGCTCCATGACTCCTCGCCGGGGACCAGCGGGGAGAGCACGGGTCCTCCGCTGCCCACACCCTCCCTGCGCAGAAGGCTTCCGCGCAGGGAGAGTAGGCGGAGACTAGGCGTCAAAGAACTTCTTTGCTGGAAGAAGTTCAAGAAACGCCCACTGACGGATCCTGCCAGCGACTGAGACAGCCATGGGCGAGTGGCTGTCCGGACAGAAAGGGTTCACTCAGGCAACCGCGCCGATTTACGCACGAGCAACCCCTAGAGCCATTACAGCACCCGAGGTACCACTATACAGTGGTGCCTCGCAAGACGAAATTAATTCGTTCCGCAAGTCTCTTCGTCTTGCGAGTTTTTCGTCTTGCGATGCACGGCTTCCCATAGGAATGCATTGAAAATCAATTAATGCGTTCCTAGGGAAACCGCCTTCAGACCAGGTCCGGGGACAATCTGCCCCGGACCTCTTCTGAAGGCTGGAGGGGCAAGGGCTTTTCTTCCCACCCCCAGCATTTTAAAAAACCCCAGGACAGCGGAGGACTTCTCCGCTGTCCGGGCGATCTTAAAATGCTGGCGGGCGGCATTTTAAAATCGCCCCGGGACAGCAGAGGACTTCTCCGCTGTCTGGGGCGATTTAAAAGCCCCTGGGAAGGCAGGCAGGGGGGACAAAGACTTTCGCCCCCCGCCCGCCTTCAGAAGGTGTTCCCGCCCCACCGCCCGGCTTCGGAGGAAGTCCGAGGACAGTGGGGAAGACGCGCTGCGCTTCCCCGCTGTCCCGGATATTTCCCTATGGGCTGTCGTCTTGCGAAGGAAGCCCATAGGGAAATTCGTCTTGCGAAGCGCCTCCAAAACGGAAAACCCTTTCGTCTAGCAGGTTTTCCGTCTTGCGAGGCGTTCGTCTTGCGAGGTACCACTGTAGTCCAAAGGCTATTCATCAAGAAATAAGCATTTGTTTTAAGTATTTCTTGTGTGCTAAAACTCAGTCTAAGTTTATTTTTTTTAAAAAAAAAGTTTAACCACATCAGTTAACAAACATGGATACATATGCTATAATGTACAATGAGACCAGTAATAGTCCTGACCACTTCTTCTAGTGAAGGCAAAGTTGACAGTAAGTGGTCCTCCCCAATATGGAAGATGTGGGAGCTCCAAGAGGCGAGTGGTGGGCGCATTATATGCAGTCAGCTGCTGAGCTTTCCCGTCTCTGAATCCAGAGCCAGGATCATCTCTGCAAGCTGGGTTGTTAAATGTCTGGGGTTTTCACTCTAGCACTGAAGACATCACACACATGGGACACTCAATTGTGGCTTGTTTGCACGCATCCTAAAGGATTTACACGGGCTCCCAGTACAGTGGTACCTCGGGCTATATATGCTTCAGGTTACATACGCTTCAGGTTACAGACTTCGCTAACCCAGAAATAGTGCTTCAGGTTAAGAACTTTGCTTCAGGATGAGAACAGAAATTGTGCTCTGGCAGCGCAGCAGCAGCAGGAGGCCCCATTATGTAAAGTGGTGCTTCAGGTTAAGAACAGTTTCAGGTTAAGAACGGACCTCCGGAATGAACTAAATACTGAACCCGAGGTACCACTATATGTTTCTGAGCACAATTCAAAGTGTTGGTGTTGACCTTTAAAGCCTTAAATGGCCTCAGCCCTGTATACCTGAAGGAGCGTCTTCACCCCCATTGTTCAGTCCGGACAATGAGGGCCTTCTGGCGGTTCCCTCACTACAAGATGTGAAGCTACAGAGAACCAGGCAGAGGGCCTTCTCGGTAGTGGCACCCGCCCTATGGAATGCCCTCCCATCAGATGTCAAACAAATACACAACTGTTTGACTTTTAGGAAACATCTGAAGGCATCCCTGTTCAGGGAAGTTTTTAATGGCTGATGTTTTACTGTGTTTTTAATATTTTGTTGGGAGCCGCCCAGAGTGGCTTGGGCAACCCAGTCAGATGGGCGGCATATGAATAAAATATTATTATTATTATTATTATTATTATTATTATTATTATTAGCCATTAGGTTCAGAGGATGATGGTTTTTCATTAGAATGGTGTTATGAATGAGATATTCTCAAACATGCATGTTGAAGTTGACATGAATATCAATTAGCCAACGGTCCAAAAACAACTCTTTGTAGTGCCAAACGCTTTGTAGAGTGTGGGGAAAGAATAATACAGAATGATTCCTAGATCCTTCTTTAACAGAGATGTCTTGTGGACCCATTCTAAACAGGATTAGATTGTGAGCTCATCAATATAACCACAAGGAGATATGACTCACAATGCTTTGGTGTAAGTGCCTATGGATTTATGTTAAAATAGAACCTTGGTTGGTTTTGTTGCACACTGCTTTTTGTTTCCCATGTTACTGGGATATCACTTAAAATGTTAGACAGAAAGTTACATAAGCCTGATGGTTTATTGATCATGTCTGCACTGTATTTGCCTTCAGTGGCATGGGGCATCAATGAGAGAATACCAGTTACAAATGATTGTGATTTACTGTACATCACATCAATACTGAGTTCTGAGAAGCTTTTCTATGAGCTGCCTGTGTCACTAAATACTGATGCTAACTGAGTTGTCTGTTTATATCATGAGCCGTGGGGAAGCGGAAAGAGTTGAAAATCATGTCTCCAACTTGAGCAAATACAGTCGTACCTTGGATCCTGAAAGCCTTGGTACTCAAACGTTTTGGCTCCCGAACGCAGTAAACCCGGAAGTGATTGTTCCGCTTTGCGAACGGTCTTTGGAACCTGAACGTCTAACAGGGCTTCCGATTGGCTGCAGGAGTTTCCTGCAGCCAATCAGATACCGTTCTTTGGTTTCTGAACGTTTTGGAAGTCGAACGGACTTCTGGAACGGATTCCGTTCAACTTCCAACGTACGACTGTACATTTTGTTTGGAAACATGAACAAATGGAAATGTGATGTTTTTTCAACCAGTACTCTGGGTAACAGCATCTGGATTACTTAGACTTCTCACCCCCATGTTGGGTGCCCTTCGCTTTGTGCTAATCCCACAACAAAGGGGAGTCGACAGTGCATCATGTAGGAGGTGGGACTACCCTACACAGTCTAGACAATCCTTTTGCACATTTGCACGAGTTCACTATGACCAGACTACTGCTAAGGTTAAAGTAAAGGTAAAGGGACCCCTGACCATTAGGTCCAGTTGTGGCCAACTCTGGGGTTGGGGCACTCATCTCAATTTATTGGCTGAGGGAGCCGGCGTACAGCTTCCGGGTCATGTGGCCAGCATGACTAAGCCGCTTCTGGCGAACCAGAGCAGCGCACGAAAACACAGTTTACCTTCCCAGCAGAGTGGTACCTATTTATCTAATTGCACTTTGACGTGCTTTCGAACTGCTAGGTTGGCAGGAGCAGGGACCGAGCAACAGGAGCTCACCCCGTTGCAGGGATTCGAACCGCCGATCTTCTGATTGGCAAGTCCTAGCCTCTGTGGTTTAATCCAAAGCAACACCCACATCCCGTAGTCCTAAGGTTATGACCAGTTTAATTTTAAGCAGGCATTCCACAAGTGACACCTGTATGTGCCGCTCCAATTTGCTTGGGATGTGAATGTCATGATGTTTTCATAGGTTCTAAGCAAAGGGAGGACGAGAAAAGTGGGTTGTGATGCCGAAAATAGAGCCAAGCAAAGGAACAAACAAATAGAATAGAGTTTTCATAACATTTTTTGCAAGCATGAAAGATTAAACAGCAACAGCAATCCAGCAGGTGTTATGACAGGTTGTTGGATGTGGGCAGACTCTCTCATACACAACTGCAGGCACACGTACAGGCAGACACAAACGCACACACTTCCAGGAACATAAAATACCAGGGACACACACACGGGGACAGGCACTTGCAAGTAAGTACAGATAGACTTAGAACAGGCACCCGCAGCCACAGACAGCCACACAAACAGGTTAAAGTAACATAAACAGTGTTATACAGTGGTACCTGGGGTTACAGGCGCTTCAGATTACAGACTCCATTAACCCAGAAATAGTACCTCAGTTTAAGAACTTTGCTTCAGGATGAGAACAGAAATCATGCGGCGGGGACGGGAGGCCCATTAGCTAAAGTGGTACCTCAGGTTAAGAACAGTTTCCGGTTAAGAACGGACTTCCAGAATGAATTAAGTTTGTAACCCGAGGTACCACTGTACACCAGCATACATCCACCTTGGGACACAATGCGCTGATTCTTGCTGTTTGCTCTGGGAGAGAAATGGAAAAAATGAACTCTGTTCTGGCTGGGAGTGGAACTTTACTCACCCAAAATAGAGCTTAGGGCAGTGTACAACGTAAGAAAATACAGGGGGAGAAAGAATCCTAAAATATTGCCAAAGGGTTTTAAACCACAATTACATTCCATGTGTAGCCCCAGGAATTTTATTTTTAGGCTTTATCTCATTTTAAAAAATTGGATGTGGATAACTTTCAGCAAAGTGACGTTTCAACCGTTTCCCCTCCCCTCAGAAATACCGACAGTACATGTCAGGACTTCTGGCTCCTCCTTATGGTGTTATGGAAACTGGCTCCAATAATGACAGTAAGTACCTCAGCAAAAGTATCTGTAAAATGGGAACAATGGCGATCTTTATGTCATGCGACCCCTGGTGTCAGAGGTGAATTTTAGGGCAGCGTGGCTGGTTCCGCTGCCTTGGCGCCAAGCAGAATGGGAGGTTGGGTGGGTGCCAGATTTTGCCCTCAAGCGCTGCCGAAATTTGAAAGACCAAAGTCTGCTGTGACGGATGTAAGCGTAAAGAACCATCCCATTTGAAGAGCAACATTTAATCCTCAGGCATATTGTTCTGATGTGTCTACTGTTTTCTTACAGGAATGCCCGACAAGGATAACATGTCAAGTAGTAGTCTGTGCTCAATCTCTAAAAACTGCAATAAGGTAAATAATTTTTCTTCTTCATTTTGCCTGTAAACACCAACATATTGGTACGTGGGCAAAACAGTTCTTCTTCACAAGCAAGGCTGGGGGGAACGGCCACCACATTTTGTGCCCAGCTGTTTCTCAGTGGCCAAGGTGGGTCTTTTCTTCTTTCCTCCCATTGGCTGCAATAGAGGAAAATAACACGGCTTGAGCTATTTTTGTTGGGTGTGCCGGAGGAACAAAGGGGCTTTGTATCAGTCCTGCCCCGATAGCGGCACTGCTGACATGCTTGGATTCTCCTGACCACAGATGGAAGAGGTGCATAAGTCCCCTCAGCTGGCCTTACGATAAGTCAAAATAAAAAAATTCCTTCCAGTAGCACCTTAAAGACCAACTAAGTTAGTTCTTGGTATGAGCTTTCGTGTGCATGCACACTTCTTCAGACACGAAAGCTCATACCAAGAACTAACTTAGTTGGTCTTTAAGGTGCTACTGGAAGGAATTTTTTTATTTTGACTATGGCAGACCAACACGGCTACCTATCTGTAACTTACGATAAGTGTAAGATTGCTCCCTAAATTAACTTTTATGTGTGGAAACATTAATAAAACACAGGTGCTTCAGTTGTCAAAAAAAAGGTGGATGCTTATGAAACTGAATATACTTTACTAAGACTGGGTTCTATATTGCTTCTCTGACGGCTAATCACAGCAGAAAGTGTCACTGCAACTGATATTAAAAATGAAGCGGTTTGCCAGTATTGTTCATTGGGCCATTTCTGTCAGCAAAGTTCTGTTGAGTTTATACACCACAAGTTAGGGAAAAAGTAAGATAGCAAAGAAAACGGTTGTGAAAGGCAGGCAATTTGCTTATACACTTGGCACGAATAGTATATCACCCCAAGACATTTAGATTTTGCAAGTGGAAAAAAACAAATTGAATTAATTTAAGATTTATTTTATTCAGAAGTTCAGAAACTAGTAAACGAAATTCTACAGAAATAAGCAATGTAAAATTCCCTTCTTTGCCCAAAAAGCATATAGCTTTAGGCTCCATTTAGCTTTATGGAGCAACCCGGCTGTTTCCATGCCGCAATGGTTCCTGCACCACTCCCAGTGATAGCTGTAATTACTGGTACAGTGGTACCTCGCAAGACAAACGCCTCGCAAGACAGAAAACCCGCTAGACGAAAGGGTTTTCCGTTTTGGAGGCGCTTCGCAAGACGAATTTCCCTATGGGCTTGCTTCGCAAGACGACAGCCCATAGGGAAATATCCGGGACAGCGGGGAAGCGCAGCGCGTCTTCCCCACTGTCCTCGGACCTCCTCCGAAGCCGGGCGGTGGGGCGGGAACACCTTCTGAAGGTGGGCGGGGGGCGAAAGTCTTTGTCCCCCCTGCCTGCCTTCCCAGGGGCTTTTAAATCGCCCCGGACAGCGGAGAAGTCCTCCGCTGTCCCGGGGCGATTTTAAAATGCCGCCCGCCAGCATTTTAAGATCGCCCAGACAGCGGAGAAGTCCTCCGCTGTCCCGGGTTTTTTTAAAATGCTGGGGGTGGGAAGAAAAGCCCTTGCCCCCCCCCCAGCCTTCAGAAGAGGTCCGGGGACAGACTGTCCCCGGACCTGGTCTGAAGGCGGTTTCCCTAGGAACGCATTAATTGATTTTCAATGCATTCCTATGGGAAACCGTGCATCGCAAGACGAAAAACTCGCAAGACGAAGAGACTTGCGGAACGAATTAATTTTGTCTTGCGAGGCACCACTGTACCGCCCAAATGGCATATTGTCAGATTATGGATCATACTATTGATGTATCTCCTACTATGGCAAGTGACACATGATTGTATGTTACCACATAATCTGGCCTAAGTATGTGAGAAGAAATTTCAGATGTTGCCTGGAGTGGAGTGGGAACAGAGGATGAGAACATGTGAGCATAGTACTGCTCCATGTATTTGTATTTACATAAAAGCTTATGTGCCACTTTTCATTCGTAAAAAGTATCAGAGTAGTTTGCAACATAGAATACAAAATATATTGGAACTAAAACAATAAGCTATCATCGAAATCAAATTAACCACACACACACACACACACACACACACACACACATTGTTTAATAGTCAGGAAATTGCAGGGGAAAGTCTTCAACTTTATTTAATGTTACATTTACATAGGATCTAAGTTATTAATGATGAAAAGCATGGCAAAACATGACATTAGCAAAGTGCTCAGTACATCAAGTGGTTGTCGTACAGCTATAACAGCAGCAGCAGCAGAGCAACATTTATACCCCACCCACTCTGGGAAACATATATCCTGTGAACAAAGCCCCACTTTTTTATTTTGGATTGACAGAAGTCTGAAATCATTCAGCCGACACCATAAAATAGCCACAGATACATTGATAATGCCTTTTTCTGTATAACTTACCAGCTAGGGATAGAACAACAACCAAGTTAATCTGTGTTGCTTGAATTTTTATTTTATTACATTCCCCCTTTTGTTGACTAGGCTTTTTTCTGCATGGTTGAATGTATTGCTTGTTTCTTGTAGGTTAAATAATCCATATTCTTAAAATAAATACGTAGTCTGATCTGATCAGAAGAATACTTTTGGCACTCTTTACTCACCAGCTCCATAAACAGCCACACTTTTTTCTTTCTTTATTGAGGTTCACTACTTCCTGTCTGCCTGTCCGTCTGCCCTGTTTCCTTAAAGAGACTGATCTTTTAACACATCTTTTTAACCTTTAATAACGTTAGAGACATTGCTGCATATATTTGTTTTTCCTCCTGTCTTGTTACATGGAATTTCCTGTCCCATCCTTATCCTGCTTGAAAACAAACCAGTTTGGGTGAAGTTTATAATAAGATGTGCCATACCAATAGCAATTTTCATTGTGGCGAGTAACAATAAAAATTATCACTCTAAAACAAGGGTTACTACGTGAGCTTACTCGAAAGTAAACTCCACTGAGCCTATGGGCATTTAGGATTGTGTTATAAGTATACTTTTTTATATAATACCACCTGAGATTATAATTTAGTATATCAGTTAAAGAAGGAATGGAGAGAAAAGGGCAGCCACTCAGGATAAAGGGAATAGTTTTGTGGTGGAAAACAGCATACAAAAACTCCATTATATTAGGGGAAGTTGCTTTCCAAAGTATATTAGGCAAAATTGCATTTTTTAAAAAGGGTAGATTAGGAGAAATTTGCACTAGAATGCTGGTGAATGCTGATGAGGGCATTTAAAATATAAATTCACAAACCAATTTAGGAATGTGGAAAATGGAGATTAAGACTAGAAAACGGAGAACTTGATTTGCCTGTCCCTAGTCCTAATAGAGAAGCATGTTGACAGGAAGGATAAGACACTTTTGGTTCCTAAATTGCCCCCAGCATCTTTGCTACATCCAAACACTCTCTCAACAGGTGAGATGGCGCATGCTGTCCTCCTAGCATTCTTCAAATGCAGCCACATGGCGTGTCTTTGCTGTGGAGTCACTCCTCTAGGTTACAAAGGCTTGAAAGGCATCTATCTCAAGCACACAAACCTCACGCGGATGGGAATTTAGAATGGTGTCTCATGATTTATCCAAATCACTACCAGCGGATTGTTTTCCCATCTCTGCCCCTTTTGGAGCAATTAATAAATAGCCCAAAGTGTTGCAGATGATCCTGAACGTCTGACGTTGCGTCACATGCAAGGAAAGAAAAGTAAAACAAAAGTGAAACTCGCAAAGCACAAAAGTGCGGAGGAGTCTGTGACAAATGCATTCATGATAAATCCATCTTGACATGTGTGCAGGTCTTCACTTGTCATCGGTTCACTAGTTACATAAGATAAAGTACAAAAGCACATTGAGGTTTGCATAAGCTGCTCTTATATAAGTTGAGGGGTTGGAAAGCCCAGTCTGTAAGCAGTGACAATATTGTTTCACACTCTCCCTTCTCCAAGCACAAGTAGTTCAGAGTTACCGATATTGCAAAGAGGCTTCCGTGGTACAGAGGGAAAGGATGTTGGAAAGAAGATACAGGGCTGTAAAATCTCAGAAGATCTTGTGGGAGTATACAGCATTTCTGTAACAATCAGCTCCTGGTTTCAAGGTGTAAATCTGCTAAATTTATCTCGTAGAGCGAGGAGTGGGCAGACTTCTGGTTTGTTGGATCTATATGGCATTCCGTAGGATGGTTGCGTCAAAGCACCAGGTTGTTGTTGTTTAGTCGTTTAGTCGTGTCCGACTCTTCGTGACCTCATGGACCAGAGCACACCAGGCACTTCTGTCCTCCACTGCCTCCCGCAGTTTGATCAAACTCATGCTAGTAGCTTCAAGAACACCATCCAACCATCTCATTCTCTGTCGTCCCCTTCTCCTTGTGCCCTCCATCTTTCCCAACATCAGGGTCTTTTCCAGGGAGTCTTCTCTTCTCATGAGGTGGCCAAAGTATTGGAGCCTCAGCTTCAGGATCTGTCCTTCCAGTGAGCGCTCAGGGCTGATTTCCTTCAGAATGGAGAGGTTTGATCTTCTTGCAGTCCATGGGACTCTCAAGAGTCTCCTCCAGCACCATAATTCAAAAGCATCAATTCTTCGGCGATCAGCCTTTTTTATGGTCCAGCTCTCACTTCCATACATCACTACTGGGAAAACCATGGCTTTTACTATACGGACCTTTGTTGGCCAGGTGATGTCTCTGCTTTTTAAGATGTTGTCTAGGTTTGCCATCGCTTTTCTCCCAAGGAGCAGGCGTCTTTTAATTTCGTGACTGCTGTCACCATCTGCACTGATCATGGAGCCCAAGAAAGTAAAATCTCTCACTGCCTCCATTTCTTCCCCATCTATTTGCCAGGAGGTGATGGGCCCAGTGGCCATGATCTTCGTTTTTTTGATGTTGAGCTTCAGACCATATTTTGCGCTCTCCTCTTTCACCCTCATTAAAAGGTTCTTTAATTCCTCTTCACTTTCTGCCATCAAAGTTGTGTCATCTGCATATCTGAGGTTGTTGATATTTCTTCCGGCAATCTTAATTCCGGCTTGGGATTCATCCAGCCCAGCCTTTCGCATGATGAATTCTGCATATAAGTTAAATAAGCAGGGAGACAATATACAGCCTTGCCGTACTCCTTTCCCAATTTGGAACCAATCAGTTGTTCCATATCCAGTTCTAACTGTAGCTTCTTGTCCCACATAGAGATTTTGCAGGAGACAGATGAGGTGATCAGGCACCCCCATTTCTTTAAGAACTTGCCATAGTTTGCTGTGGTCAACACAGTCAAAGGCTTTTGCATAGTCAATGAAGCAGAAGTAGATGTCTTTCTGGAACTCTCTAGCTTTCTCCATAATCCAGCGCATGTTTGCAATTTGGTCTCTGGTTCCTCTGCCTCTTCTAAATCCAGCTTGCACTTCTGGGAGTTCTCGGTCCACATACTGTTTGAGCCTTCCTTGTAGAATTTTAAGCATAACCTTGCTAGCATGTGAAATGAGTGAAATTGTGCGGTAGTTGGAGCATTCTTTGGCACTGCCTTTCTTTGGGATTGGGATGTAGACTGATCTTCTCCAATCCTCTGGCCACTGCTGAGTTTTCCAAACTTGCTGGCATATTGAGTGTAGCACCTTAACAGCATCATCTTTTAAAATTTTAAACAGTTCAGCTGGAATACCATCACTTCCACTGGCCTTGTTATTTGCAGTGCTTTCTAAGGCCCATTTGACTTCACTCTCCAGGATGTCTGGCTCAAGGTCAGCAACCACACTACCTGGGATGTACGAGACATCCATATCTTTCTGGTATAATTCCTCTGTGTATTCTTGCCACCTCTTCTTGATGTCTTCTGCTTCAGTTAGATCTTTACCACTTTTGTCCTTTATTATGGTAATCTTTGTGCCTAAATTATGGATCTAATTTAATCTCCACCCCCCTCGTTCAGCCAAGACACTAAGGTCCAGCGCCGAGGGCCTTCTGGCGGTTCCCTCACTGCGAGAAGTGAGATTACAGGGAACCAGGCAGAGGGCCTTCTTGGTAGTGGCGCTTGCCCTGTGGAACGCCCTCCCACCAGGTGTCAAATAAATTAACAACTATCTGACATTTAGAAGACATCTGAAGGCAGCCCTGTTTAGGAAAGTTTTTAATGACTGATGTTTTAATGTATTTTTAATCTCTTGTTGGAAGCCGCCCAGAGTGGCTTGGGAAACCCAGCCAGATGGGCGGGGTATAAATTATTATTATTATTATTATTATTATTATTATTATTATTATTATTATTGGTACAGGAATACAGGAAATGACCACATCACTTGGGGGCACAGGATTGCAGTGTGAGATGAGACAGTCTGAAATATGCTTTGTGCCCTAGCTCCTTTGCACATGTTCGGTGTGATTCCATCACCGTCTATAAAGACACGCACACACGCTCCATTAGTTTTTGCAGTTGGGCAGTCGGGAAAAAAAGTAATTACGGTGAGAAACAGGGTCATCCTCTTCAAGGGTCAGTTCTTCTGACAAGTCGAGCGCATACGAGCAGCACATTTGGCGCTTATGCATGAAACAGTCAAATGAACACCTCCCCACCCCATCCCGAAATCTTGCAATTATTCTTTCAACTTCGGCAGAAAAATTGAAAAAAGGAAATTTAAAAAACTTGGAAGATCTCGCAGAATCTTGCAAATGTGTGCTGTGAGCACGCATCCTACAAGTAATTCTGGAAACTGGGAATTGCAGAGTGAAAATACAATAGGAAGCCAATGAAAGAATCAATAAATGCATGCAGCAATTGTGGCAGCCATTCTTTATGCGTGAAAAGGGAGATTGGTGGCAAAGATTTCAGTGATTAATAAGGAACAAGAAAATGATTTATTGTCTGCCTGACGTTTGTTTGGAGCAGATTCTTAACGTGATCCTAATCATGTTTGCTCAAGTAGCAAACCCTAGTGATTTTAGCAGGGATCGTTTTCCAGGTAAGTACACCTGAGGATTGCAGCTCCTCAGCAGGAACTATTGCATTTCCAAGGCGTGTGCAGGCTATTATCCCATTATTTCAACGATGCAAAAATGCCACACAAGCATGTGGAGATTTACAGCTTTTGCAACTCTATATTATTCATTATTTATATAAAAGCAGGAAGGAGGCTTTGGGAAGAAAGGAGAAAGCACAGGAAACAGACACACCCCTTTGTAACAGCCAGGAGGAATTGGGAGCACAGAACATTCTGTGCAAACCACCTTCTCATTAACACCCCCTTTCTACTGAATAGGTCAGGGACATGGATCAAAACCACAAGAGGAAAAAAATTGTATGTATTTCTTTTTTTAAAAAAATGTGTATACCACTTTATGGTCCTTGAGAGCCTTCCAAAGGCAGTTTCCAACACAAACGCACAATAAGTGGGGTATTTTTGACAATTCTGCAATTAAAGCAATAAAGACGACAAAGCAACTTTTTAAATAAAAAAAGCTAAATAGCAACATACAAGCAACAGGACGCGAACACCCCCTTTAACCGTGAAGAATACAAAGGTCTTTTTTGTCCCAGGAGGATGGACCCTACTAGGCAACAGACATTTTGGAAAACATTGACATCCTGCCATGCCATTCCTCATGCCCTGGCAGCAGCGGCGCTTATTTATTTCTGCCTGGGATTGCCTTGCCTGGTCACCTTCTCCCAGTGTGTCGCAGGACATTTGCAAGAAACTGCCAACAGTGTGACCAAGAAAAGAGGTGGAAATCTCAGGCCATGCATTCCAGCGAGCGTTGTGCATTTGTGATGAATGCTGGCACCATTTGCTTACACAGATTGTAAGTGATGTAGTAGTGAATGAGTAGCACTGAGGACAGAGCAATGTGTGCTGCGCAGCAACAAACCAGCCTGCTTCCAAGGTACAGTGGAACCTCGGTTGTTGAACGCTTTGGAAGCCGAACAATTTGGAACCTGAACGCCGACAACCCGGAAGCGAATGCATCCGTTTTTGAATGCGCCTCGGAAGTTGAACGGCTTCCGAGGTGCGTTTCTCAATTTTTAAAAAGGTATTTGCCGACTGGCAATTGCGCCTTGGTTGTTGAACGTTTTGGAAGTTGAACGGTCTTCTGGAACGGATTACGTTCGACAACTGAGGTTCTACTGTACCAGAGTGGTCAGCATCTGTATGTAGAATGGCAGGGGCACTGTCTTGTACAGTGGTACCTCTGGTTGCAAATGGGATCCGTTCCGGAGGCCCGTTCGCAACATGAAAAGAGCGCAACCTGCAGTGGCGTGTCTGCGCATGCGCGGGTTGCGACTTGCCGCTTCTGCGCATACATGTGATGTTATTTTGCGCTCCTGCGCATGCACAAGCGACGAAACACAGAAGTAATCCTTTCCGGTATTTCCGGATGTAACCTGAAAGAACGTAACATGAAGCGGACGTAACATGAGGTATGACTGTATTTGCCTCATGTAGAAAGATGTCTTGGGTCAGACCTCTGTTGTACCATTATAAAAAGCTGAGGGAAGAGAGGCCTTTGACTTAGGGAAGGAGTTCCCTTGGTTGAAAGGCACAAACAGAAAAAGCTCTCCTCAAAGGGAAAAGGCAAATATCACACTTTTTGTGGTCGACTAAGGCGGCCACTTCCTATCTTTGGCAGATTTCAGCAGTCTTGATTCTGGAAGCACAAATCATTTAAGTACCCGTGCTGTATTTGGTGTACAGGGAAGACGATCCATTATTCTTGCTTAAATTAAAACACTTCCAGCAAACCATTTCCATCTTCCCACTGAGAATGGCTATGAAAAATAGGGCCTCAGTCTGTCGACTGAGCATATGCTGGAGTTTCATCTTTGGAGCACTTTATTCAATTCATGCAAAACTGTTTTAGCAGCTGTTAACGCTGTAGCAGAGAAGCAGGGAAATGACAGGAAAATAAGACATCATTAGTTGTGTTCCAATCTTTATGCATGTGTTTGTGCACAGACCGTATTCCGCGCGTTCCTTTCCTTTTGACACTGGCTGCAATGTGTCATTTTGGGTAATGGTTGGGCCATTTTATGTGTCTTAAAGTGGAGGGCATTTATAGTTGCAGCGCACTATGTAATGCTAAATAATGCATGCCTGGTATATCATTCTAACATACGTTGGTTGCTCTGATTGCACAAAAATATTTTTAAAGTCCACATTTTAGCAGTTTTAGAGATAAACAGAAGCTTTGTTCGAATTACTCCTCTTCAGATGAGGCGTTTCTTCAATTTCAGCTGTCAAGCAGGGGTCAAATTAGATTTTACAAAACGTACCTGTAACTTTCCTCCCAAGGGTGAAAAGATTGGCTTTGGGGAGGGTTGTGGTTTTGTTCTGAAAAAATAGCACGGGAAAGGGTTAAGCAGCTTGCCTCGCCCACTTCACCCATAGCTCACATGCTTTGCATCCTGAAGGTGTGAAATCTGCTCTGGAGGGAGAAACCGATTTAGGGATTTAATTGTACAAAGATGGATCACTCGCATAGTATGAAGCGTAGAGGGAAGATGTGAGTCTTTTGAACAGTTACAGGATAGTTTTAGTGAATAGCTATAGTGTATGTGCAAAGTTGGCTGAGAAAAGGTGACTCGGAACTTCTATTCAAAAAAACTGGCATATGAATTTTCAATTACACAGGGCTTCCCTCCCCTCCCCCCTTTTTTTGCTACTGATATCTGCATCTCATTGCCATGTTTTAACTCAGTAGCTGTTTATGCATCTTTCTGTTTTCATCTAGATGTATAACCTAGTTATTCTTGATTGCGACAAATGATACTGTGGAAAATTGCATATTCCACGTCTTCTCAGACTTCCAACATTTTCAGTTTTCGTATGTTCATTTATTTATTTATTTTTCTTTTGAAAAATCCACTTCCACGTTTGTTTACTTTTATCACTGCCCCCTTTGTTTCTTTCACTTAAATTTTATTTTTCAGACTCCTTTCATTGATCATCACATCCCAATCCGTCCAGCTACAGCCAATGTAGAGGTAAAGAGGTTAGATGTACAGCGGTCCTGGGTTGCTGTAGAAACTGAAGTGCTTTGGGGTTATCCAATTACCCACCCTGCCATTGCAATGATGCTTTGACTGTAATATATCTGAGTAAATTAGCTTCTTGTTGTCTCATTGCATTAAGTGTGAATGCTCTAGAGTAAAGTGTTTACCTGAGGACTTTGCAACAGTGCCCGGAAGTCATCAGTATATGTAACTTACTTTTTTACCTGTGCTATCTAATAAATAACTCACCGTTAGTGTTGTTGCCGTGCTACTTGCAATGCAACATAACTGATAAGTTGCTTTGAATTACTAGGGGCTGCAGATAGAACATAACTGGTTGGATCAATAAAATATCAGGGGGAACTCCTTTCTTCTAAGGCAATTGGCTTTCCTGGCTGCTCCCTCATCTCAGGGCAGTTCACAACATAAAATCACAACATAAAAATCAGACTTGATGAAACTGCAGTGTAAACGAACACAGACAAAAGTGAGAAAGTGCACCAAGCCGATCTACACTCAACCCCAATTTCGCTCTGTTTGCTTTAGGTGTAGGCACTCTGATAGACACACACAGCAAAGGTGGCATTTTTCCATCTCCACTTTATTAAGCAGTTGGTCCCTTACTTTCTCGTCCTGATCTGGCCACAGTGATCCATGCGACGGTCACTTCCAGGCTTGATTATTGTAACTCGCTCTACACAGGGCTGCCTTTGAAGCTCCAGCGGGTGCAGAATGCTGCAACGAGGCTCCTTACTTGCTCCCTACTCCTTGCTGCAGGATCACATTCATCCAGTGCTTTATCAACTGCACTGGCTCCCGGTGGAGTACAGGGTCAGATTTAAGGTGCTGGTTTTGACCTTTAAAGCCCTATGCAGCCTAGGACCCACATACCTGCCTCTCCTGGTATGCCCCGCGGAGGACCTTAAGGTCCACAAATGACAGCACTTTGTGGAGGTCCCAAGTCATAAGGTGGCTAGATTGGTCTCAACTAGGGCCAGGGCCTTTTCAGTACTGGCCCTGACTTGGTGGAATGCTCTGTCACAAGAGACTAGGGCCCTACGGGACTTGACATCTTTCCGCAGGGCCTGCAAGACAGAGCTGTTCCGCCTGGCCTTTGGCTTGGACTCAGTCTGACCCTTATGTTTCCCTCTCCTTATGGTTTTGATCTATGGGCTACTTTTAAAATGAGGCTGCATTTTAAATTGCATTTTAAACTGTATTTTAATTTTTTCCCTATTATGTTTTTATTGTAATTTTACTGGTGTTAGTTGCCCTGGGCCCGGCCCTGGCTGGGGAGGGTGGGGTATGTATGAATAAATATTATTATTCATTTCAGTGTTCTTGCATGTGCAAATTCCTTGGCAGAAACTAGGAAGTGCGCACCGTGTGCAGCTGAGGTGCATAGATCCCTGGATTGGTTATATCCTGCAGATCGAAGGAGATCTACAAACATGGGGGCAAATGTACACATCCCATTATGACATTAAAGCCCAGATTAATAAGCTTCATTGTAGTGTCAAAAAACCCGCCATATTTGTAAATACCACTGTTACATAAAAGTCTTTTCAGGAAAACAGAAAAGCTTAAAATATTTCTTGCCTGCTTCCTCCTCCTCCTCCTCCAGGTTCCATCAGAAAGAATCCTTCAAGCTGGGAAAGTATTACGGAACGCCATCCTCTCACGAGCCCCTCACATGATAAGAGACCGTAAATATCACCTGAAGACGTACAGGTATTTGTGAGCAGCTGATTGCATAACGGTTTGGGGGCCCTTACATATTGCGAGCACCATCTAGTGACTTTTAATTGTAGCTTGCTGCTTTTTGAGGTTCTCAAAAACGGTCGTACCTTGGTAATAATAATAATAATAATAATAATAATAATAATAATAATAATAATTTATTTATACCCCGCCCATCAGGCTGGGTTTCCCCAGCCACTCTGGGCGGCTTCCAACAAAGCACTAAAATACAATAACCAATTAAACATTAAAAGCTTCCCTAAACAGGGCTGCCTTCAAATGTCTTCTAAAAGTCAGGTAGTTATTGTTCTCTTTGACATCTGGTGGGAGGGCGTTCCACAGGGCGGGTGCCACTACCGAGAAGGCCCTCTGCCTGGTTCCCTGTAACTTGGCTTCTCGCAGTGAGGGAACCGCCAGAAGGCCCTCAGAGCTGGACCTCAGTGTCCGGGCAGAACGATAGAGGTGGAGACGTTCCTTCAGGTATACTGGATTTAGCGCTTTAAAGGTCAGCACCAACACTTTGAATTGTGCTCGGAAACGTACTGGGAGCCAGTGTAGGTCTTTCAAGACCGGTGTTATATGGTCTCGGCGGCCGTTCCCAGTCACCAGTCTAGCTGCCGCATTCTGGATTAGTTGTAGTTTCTGGGTCACCTTCAAAGGTAGCCCCACGTAGAGCGCATTGCAGTAGTCCAAGCGGGAGATAACCAGAGTATGCACCACTCTGGCGAAACAGTCTGCGGGCAGGTAGGGTCTCAGCCTGCATACCTGATGGAGCTGATAAACAGCTGCCCTGGACACAGAATTGACCTGCGCCTCCATGGACAGCTGTGAGTCCAGAATGACTCCCAGGCTGCGCACCTGGTCCTTCGGGGGCACAGTTGCCCCATTCAGGACCAGGGAGTCCTCCACATCCGCCCATCTCCTGTCCCCCAAAGACAGCACTTCTCTCTTGTCAGGATTCAACCTCAATCTGTTAGCCCCCATCCATCCTCCAACCGCCTCCAGACAAACGGAATCCGTTCCGGAAGTCTGTTCGACTTCCAAAAACGTTTGACAACCAAGTCCCAGCTGCAGGAGCTTCCTGCACGCAATCAGAAGCCACGGAAGCCGTGTCGGATGTCCGTCTTCCAAAGAACGTTCGCAAACCGGAACAGTCCTTTCTGGGTTTGTGGGGTTCAGGCGGAAACGTTCAAGTCGCAAGGCGTTTGGGACCCAAGGCACGACTGTATCGGTGCTTGCGATACGATGGCAGACCACCAAGTATAGATTGAGAATGATAGCCCTGAGTATGTGTCATTCTAGTCTGTTAAACAGAAGAAATGATGCATGCATAGCCTAGGCAGTTGGGTTCAAAGAGCATTATGATTATAGTGTGCTGGACCATGACCTTGGAAACCAAAGTTCAAATCCCTACTCAGTCATTAAGCTGAGAGCCAGTGTGGTGTAGTGGTGAAGAGCGGTAGACTCCTAATCTGGGGAACCGGGTTCGCGTCTCCTCTTCTCCACATCAGTGGCGTAGCGTGGGGGGTGCAGGGGGGGCCGGCCGCACCGGGCGCAACATCTGGGGGTTAGGGTTAGGGGGTGCAAATCCACGGGTTAGGGGGCGCAAATTACTTGCCTTGCCCCGGGTGCTGACAACCCACGCTACGCCACTGCTCCACATGCAGCTGCTGGGTGACCTTGGGCTAGTCACACTTCTCTGAAGTCTCTCAGCCCCACTCACCTCACAGAGTGTTTGTTGTGGGGGAGGAAGGGAAAGGAGAATGTTAGCCGCTTTGAGACTCCTTAAAGGGAGTGAAAGGCGGGATATCAAATCCAAACTCCTCTTCTTCTTCATTGGGCCAGTCACCATCTCTTAGCCTAACCTACCTCACAGGGTCGTTGTGAAGGAGAAATGAGGGGAGAATGAGAACCATGTACATACCACCTTGAGCTCCTTGGATGAGAAAGGTGGTAGGTAAAGGCAAAGGGACCCCTGACCTTTAGGTCCAGTTGTGACCAACTCTGGGGTTGCGGCGCTCATCTCGCTTTACCGGCCGAGGGAGCCGGCGTACAGCTTCCGGGTCATGTGGCAAACCAGAGCAGCACACAGAAACGCCATTTACCTTCCCACCGGAGCGGTACCTATTTATCTACTTGCACTTTGACGTGCTTTTGAACTGCTAGGTTGGCAGGAGCAGGGACCGAGCAATGGGAGCTCACCCCATTGCGGGAATTCGAACCGCCGACCTTCTGATCAGCAAGTCCTAGACTCTGTGGTTTAACCCACAGCGCCACCCGTGTCCTGCACCACCCGCGAGTAAGGTGGTATATTAATAATAATAATAATAATAATAATAATAATAATAATAATAATAATAATAATGGCAAAGGCCATATGGTGGTCTACCATTAGGGCAAATCTGTCAATTTCTCATTTTCCCTGTTAAGCTCAGGACTCTACATATCAACATCAGTTTGATGATCAGTTTTTTAAAATCCTCATGAAATTTTGCCAACATTTCAGAGCGAATGTCTCCAAACTTGCAGATTTTTGTATGTTGTTTTTGCCTAATCTGCACACTTTACTTAGTAAATGCATTAGTTGTTGGAGAATTGCACTGCAGAATTTGGAAAAGTGCAGATTTTGAAGGATGGCTGTGTTCCTCTTCATATACTGTTTCAGGAAGTGCAAATTAGGTAGATTTGCCCTTTAATAGGCAAACTGAATTTCCCCTGAAGCCCAAAATGCCACATGAACAATAACATTCTTTAAATGTCCAATTTCATGCTTAAATTGGGTCTGCCCCCTTAGATTTGGCTTCAATGTACTTGTAATTCTTTCGTCCTCTCTCTGTTATAGTAGATATAGGTTTATGTTTATTATTGCTCATGCTTCTGTCTATCCTGTTGGTGGCAGCACTGCCTTGGGTGAACTAAATTATCTGTGTAGTTCTGCCAGAATAGAAATTTAAAACTAAGGATAGTTAACTTACCTTTCTTTCTCTCCCCGTACTAATAGTAATAGTAATGTGGTGCACCTTCTCAAGAGGACTGAATAATTTAATTAAATACTCTTGAGGGCTTAGCTTTTCTGTTGCTAATAGTAAATATGTGTGGGAAGTTAGGAGCTGGGGATTTATTATTTTTTCTATATTGGGAACGAAATAGGTTACAAAGATTTATTTTATTCAGCTTGCAATCATTTGAATTACACAGAACTCCTCATCAGAATGGAAAACAAACCTTCATCTAGGTCTAGGAACAGATGAGGTTTACTTTTTTGTTTTCATCACAGTGAAACTCAATAAAGGATAGCTCTAGCCCAGGCATAGGCAAACTCAGCCCTCCAGCTGTTTTTGGGACTACAACTCCCATGATCCCTAGCTAACAGGACCAGTGGTCAGGAATGATGGGAATTGTAGTCCCAAAACATTTGGAGAGTTGCGTTTGCCTATGCCTGCTCTAGCCTATCAGAATATAGTTCTGTTGGAATTGACCCTTTATTATTGAATCAGGGGTCCACAGATTTCAATGGGCCTTGGTAGCCGGCCACTATCTGTAGTCATCTCCAAACTCACTCGTCGTCCTAAATCCCCTGGCACATGCAGAAGATTCGAGGAAGATGAGAGACCAAACTCTCATTTTGTCCCAGCCTTTCCAGATACAGTCATACCTCGGGTTGAAGTTGCTTCAGGTTGAGCGCTTTCGGGTTGCGCTCTGTGGCGACCTGGAAGTAACGGAATGCGTTACTTCTGGGTTTCGCTGCTTGCGCATGCGCAGGCAGTCAAAATGATGTCATGCGCCGAAGCGGCAAATCGCAACACGCGCGCTTCAGGATCGAATGGGGCTCCGGAACGGATGCCATTCATATCCAGAGGTACCACTGTACGGTGGTACCTTGGTTTACAAACTTAATCCATTCCGAAAGTCCATTCTTAAACCAAAGCATTCTTCAACCAAGGCGTGCTTCCCCATAATAGCGGGGGACTCAATTTACAAATGGAACACACTCAACAGGAAGCAGAACAAGTTCTGCTTCCAAGGCAAAGTTCACAAACCAAAACACCTACTTCCGGGTTTGCAGTGTTCTTAATCTAAGTTGTTCATAAACTAAGCTGTTCTTAAACCAAGGTACCACTGTAGTTTAAAGCAGTGAAAATCCCTTCTGCTTCTTCTGAGGGCCTTCAGAAGATGGCACGGGTAGAGTTATTTATCACTCGGTTCCATGCTCTGAAACACACTCGCTTTACCCTTGTACCTTTACAGTACACAGACTGAATGGCCCTCTTCCTTCATCAAGTTCCAGGAGACTTGGGGAGGGCAGACTAGTTGCCGCTGGATTCTGCAGGCCCAGAAAGGCTGACTGTTCCCTCTCCCGAGTCTGCTGGAGGAAAGGATGCAAAGCGAGCGCCTTCAAATGAGCGAACTGTCCCCACTTTGCTCTGTGAAGTCGGACACCAGAGGCTGTGATAGGAGAGAGAGAGTGCCATTGTTTCCAAATCTCTGTAAAGCCCAGTATAAAATGAGAGAACCAAGGGGGAGTCCGTTTTTCCAACCTGGCATTCAGTGAGAGAGTCTTCCCTCTGAATTCTCCGTGGTGTGTGGAGAATTTGGGAGAGGCGGGAAGGATAAAGGGGGCCTCTCATGTTTTCCCAGGATTGGGGGCAAATGTTTTCCAGGTTGTTTTCCTCATTCCTTAAAGCAGGCATAGGCAAACTTGGCCGTCCAGATGTTTTGGGACTACAATTCCCGTCATCCCTGACCACTGGTCCTGTTAGCTAGGGCTGATGGGAGTTGTAGTCCCAAAACAGCTGGAGGGCCAAATTTGCCTATGCCTGGCTTAAAGGGGAAACCTGTGATGCATAATCCTGTATCTAGTGTCTTGCCATTTTCTTCAAAGTCCCTTTCTTGACCTGGTTCCATCTACTTCTAAGTAGTTCTTATATATCAAATGTTTAAAACCATTAGATGATGTAAAACATTAAAAAAATATGTATTTCTTTCCTCAGACAGTGCTGTGTAGGAACAGAACTGGTAGACTGGATAATGCAGCAGAGTTCGTGTGTTCATTTACGGACGCAGGCGGTGGGCATGTGGCAAGTGTTGTTGGAGGAAGGTGTTCTCAATCATGGTAAGAGAAGCTCTTTTGCTTTATAGGAAATTCCTCCCACTCGGATCAGTGTTTCCCAAACGTGGGTCTCCAGCTGTTTTTTTTGTGTGGACTACAACTCCCATCATCCCTAGCTAACAAGACCCAGTGGTCAGGGATGATGGGAATTGTAGTCTGAAAACAGCTGGCAACTCAAGTTTGGAAAACACTTTACTAGATCCATGGCATAGATTCCTTAGCAATCCCAAAAGGGATCGCAGTTCTTTTAGGAGGATAACCATCTGTGAAAATACATAATATTATGGAGTGTCTTTGGAATGTCAGTATCTTGCAGGAGGGATTTGAGTACATACTGGGAAATTTGGATTGTGCAATTCAAATGGTGTGGAAGGGGGTTGGTATGCTATTGCCTCAACTTAATTAATTAATTAAAAAAATATTTATTTTCTATACCCCCTTCATCAAAATATCTCAGGGCGGTTAATGTCCATTTCTTTTGTAAACTGGTGGGATTTTGTTGAATAGTTGGCTACCACCCATTGAGTTTCATAGCAGTAAGGAGGGTTTTTATTAAATAGCCCCATACTTACATGTGCGTAACTCTAGATTATGTGATGCTTTGGAATTGTGCAATGCTAACAGTGTCGTGGCACTTAGGAACTTGCTCATAGATAGATAGAAATGTTTGGTGAGATAATGGCCCTCTAACAACAACAACAACAACAACAAATTATTTATACCCCATCCATCTGGCTGGGCCTCCCCAGCCACTCTGGGCGGCTCCCAACAGAATATTAAAAACACGATAAAACATCAAACATTAAAAACTTCCCTAAACCAGGCTGGCTTCAGATGTCTTCTAAAAGTCAGATAGTTGTTTATTTCCTTCACATCTGAAGGGAGGGAGTTCCACAGGGCAGGTGCCACTACCGAGAAGGCCCTCTGCCTGGTTCCCTGTAACCTCACTTCTTGCAGTGAGGGAACTGCCAGAAAGCCCTTGGTGCTGGACCTCAGTGTCCGGACTGAACGATGGAGGTGCAGATGTTCCTCTTGACTATGCAAGGGCAGGAAGAGCACGCCAACCCCCAACATTCCTTTGTGTACCAACCCTACTCCTCCACTGCCAAATTTCGTGCTTATCTCTGAAGGGGCTTGCATTGCCAATTGCAAGGAGGCTCGTAAGCATGTACACCCCTTTTGTGGTCAGACTGAATGCATGAAGAGGCAAGTGTGTCTTGACTATGCAGGTACTACATGAGAAGGATTTATGCTAGCATAATGGGGATTTACCCCTGCCCACACACCCAGTTGGCTTCGGGGAGTTGGGAAAACCACAAGAACATTGCTTGAGGTGAGGAGAGGGGTGCATAGCTGTCAACTTACAGATTTGAAAATAAGGGACCAGCAGCCAAAATAAGGGACCTGCACCCTCACCTGTTCCAGGCACTCCAGTCTTCCTGTCCTCCTGCAGTCTGGTCAAACTCATGCTGGTAGCTTCGAGAACACTGTCCAACCAACTTTGTAACCAGAGGTTCAACTGAACAGAATCTGAATCACATGCACCACAAGGCCTATGCAGCCTCAACTTAAGATGGCTCCCCGGCCTGGCTTTGCATTGCAAAGTTTGCAGCAGCACATGCAACAAAATGGCGTCTAGCATTCAAAACCCCCTCAGCTTGCATTAACTATCCACACACAAGTCATGCAAGCTCCACCCCCCAGTCGTTCTTAGACTTCTTATTGGGTGAGCAACACAGCCAAGCAACACAGTTGGAGCCTCCCTCTTCCCTGGCCGGCAGGGAGGGAGGGAGGGAGAGGAGCTGCTTCCTTTGAAATTTAAGGGACATCCTTTAAGGGACATCCATCAATAAGGGACAGCAGCGGGACATGGCTCTGGAATAAGGGACTGTCCCTTCAAATAAGGGACACTTGAAAGCTATGGAGGGGTGGGGATCGTTCTCTCTGGCAAGCCAAAATGCTTGCCCTGATGCAGTGATCAGAAGACAGTGACTTTGAAGTTCTCCCACTGGAGAACTAGGCTTCCGGGCCATGATACCTTATTTAAGCTATAATGCCTTCCTGTGCTAATGGTTACATTCGTATCGATGTTTTCAGTGGATCAAGAACAAAACTTCCAGGACAAATACTTGTTTTATCGGTTTTTGGACGACGAGCATGAAGATGCCCCGATGCCAACTGAGGAAGAGAAGAAAGAATGCGATGAAGAACTGCAAGACACCATGCTTCTCCTCTCGCAGATTGGACCAGACGCCCATATGAGGATGATCCTCAGAAAGCCGTAAGATAATCAACAATTACTGACTTGTCTCTGACAGCAGGTTGATACATTTCAAACCTTGAGCCTTATTCCCATTGCTAGATAACTAGGTTGCCACTTGCCCTTCAAGAACTCTGTGGCCACAGTCCAGCATTTGCCTGACACCTTTCTCCTGTGAGAAACCTACTTAGGATAGGATGATTTGAAAGGACAGGATAATTTGAGGTTGCTTTTCAGTTTCTTCCTTTCTTTGTATTTAAAAAGCCAAAGGTAAAATAAAAGAGAGGTGCATGCAGCTTGGAGCTTGGCTGTCAGTGTAAGAGAGAGTACAGTGGTACCTCGGGTTACATACGCTTCAGGTTACATACCCTTCAGGTTACACACTCCACTAACCCAGAAATAGTGCTTCAGGTTAAGAACTTTGCTTCAGGATAAGAACAGAAGTTGTGCTCCGGCGGTGCGGCAGCAGCAGGAGGCCCCATTAGTTAAAGTGGTGCTTTAGTTAAAGGTTAAGAACAGTTTCAGGTTAAGAACGGGCCTCCGGAATGAATTAAGTACGTAATCCGAGGTACCACTGTATGAAGCTGTTTTGGATAAGTTTGTTGATTTCTTCCAGCAGTCTCTTGAGGAAAGTCGCTTGCAAAGATTCCTTCAGCTTTCTGGGTCCTTCTTGTCCTTACCCCTTTGCTTCCCTTCTCATCTCATCATCCTGAGTACGAGTCATGCTGTCATGTAGCCTTTGTATTTTAAGTTGCAGGCATCTATTGGTGAGGAGGTGAGGAGATTTCACCCCTCCCATACCCAAGAATCTCCTGATCATCTCCTGATGGTCTCTGCTGACTCTCCAGAGAGAAGGAGGCGTGTCCTGCCTATCTACTTATTCTGCCCAGCAACATATCAGTATGTGTGAGAGAGAGTCAGTCAGTCAGTGTATCGGAGAGAGTGAGAGTGTTAGAGATCCTAGAGATAAGATTGCTGCTAAGAGCAGCTGCAGACTCTGAGTGTAGCATTGATTTATGCTTAGAATATTCAGCTCTGTATATAGCTTTGTATCATAGTTGTAGTTACAGAATAAAAGGAAGATATTTTACAGAGCTGCTCTCCGAGTGGTTTATACTCTGCAAGACTCTGCAAAACTCTGCTGCGCAACGACTGTATTATTAAGACAGTGAATCCGGTGCTCCCAGCTCTAAGCTGTGAGTCCACAGCACTGTGACCTGTTCCTGCGAGAAGGAGGTCTCTGGCGGTGCTTCCCAGCTCGCCTAGCCCAGTCGGGGTTGAGGTGCATGAGTCCAGTTGGTGCACTGGCTCTAGGGCGATGCTGACAATATCCCTGTTGTATATGAATACCTTAAGATCTTTCTCCAAGGACCAGTTCTGCCTTCTCCACTGTCTGCAGGATGTTGGGAGGCCTCAAACAGGCAAGGCCTTTCCATCTTTGGCACCAGAATTGTGGAACTCCTGGAAGACGTTCTGTTAATTCTCTTCCTTCCCTTGATGTATACAAATAGATTTATGCTATTTGTATGTGATGTGAAGAGAAAAGAAAAGAAAAGAGGGTACACTATTGTTTTCACACTTAAACCCTCTGCTTGTGAAAGCCAATGAGCTATATTAATAGATGAAATAGGGGTATCCTTTCCCTTTAATATATCTATAACAGAGTCGAATGTCTTCCTTTTCTTCAGAGTAGTTACAATAATATTTGAGAGGAACTGTAGCTCTCTATAGTTTGATTTTATTTGGGGGGGAGGGGATTATGTCCCATTGCATTCATAATCGGCTCCATAGATCTAATATCTCCAAATATTACCTGGATACCACTGTTTGTTTTAGCTACTTCAGAATTGATCCTACAGGTTGCTTCAGTATAAGCTAATGTATTTTTAATCTTTTGTTGGAAGCCGCCCAGAGTGGCTGGGGAAACCCAGCCAAATGGGTGAGGTATAAATAAATTATTATTATTATTATTATTATTATTATTATTATTATTATTATTATTATTATTATCATCATCATCATCTAGACTCCATGCACACCTAAAATGGTAGCCAAAAATTCTTCCAAAAGTTCCACAGAATTTCCACCTCCAAATTTTACCTCATGTGACTTTTTGTATTTGCATGCAGATAACATAAAACTACTATACTTTCCTGTCTATAAGACGCCCCCATGTATAAGACGCTCTCAAATTTAAAAAATGGGGGGAGGTGGCACAGAGTTGTTGAGCTTTTTTAGGGGGGGAGCCCACGGTTGTGGAGCAGTTTTTTCTTTTTTTTTGGGGGGGGGGTGGAATGCCAAACCAAATATCACTCATCCAACTGGGAAACCCTAACAATCGCAAGCAACACAAGCCAAATTGCCGACCGCATTGGACAATCTACCTGGGTACCAAAAAAAAAACCCCCATGGGTCTCAGATGGCCTTTTCCATTTTTGCTGGAGTATGGCAAGACCTCTGACCCAGCAGAGGATTTGAGTTACCTTAATGGGCCTTGTT